>NW_026864142.1:0-20758 GCF_026571515.1 Ruditapes philippinarum
CAAAGTAAGAAAAGGGTTGTACTCAATTTAAAAGTGCGTAACGTCGAGTTAAACGCTCAAAATATACATAAATGATATCGGGCCCACCGCACTGCGTTTCAATCGAATCCACCGCCGTCTGCGTTGAAATCATTTTTTATCCCCCGCCGAAAAGGCGGCGGGGGATATAGAAATAGTCTCCGTCCGTCGGATCTTCCGTCCGTCCGTCCGTCCTTCCGCACTCCCAGGACAGTAATTATGTGGCTAGAGGGACAATAGGTAACTGTTCTTTCTCTTTGATGTCATTCATTCCGTAATGCTTTTATGTGGCTATTTTCTTTTGTGGGGCTAAAAAGAACAATAGAGAGAACAATGGAGTAGCCACATAATTACTCTCCTGTTAGAACGTCCGTCCGACATTTTTGTCCGGAGCATATCTCTAAAAGTATTTGAGTTATCAACTTGAAACTTCATAGGTGGATAGACCTCATTGAGGAGGAGTGCAGTGCACAAGAATGATAACTCTACCCTGCATAATTTTTGAGTTATTGCCCTTTGTTATTTTTCAAAATTGATTTTTGTCCAGAGCATAACTCCAAAAGCCTATGAGATATCAACATGAAACTTCATAGGTGCATAGATCTCACTCAGGAGGTGTGCAGTGAACAAGAATGATAACTCTACCTTTTATAATTTTTGAGTTATTGCCCTTTGTTATTTTTCATACTTAATTGTTCACCTGAGTGGAGCATAACTCAAAAAGTGTTTGAGATATCAGCATGAAATGTCATAGGTGGATAGATCTTATTGAGGAGGAATGTTGTGCGCAAGAATGATAACTCTTCCCTATACAATTTTTGAGTTATTGCCCTTTGTTCTTTTTCATGCTAGTTTGTCCAGAGCTTATCTCAAAAAGTATTTGAGGTATCAACTTGAAACTTCATAGGTGGATGGATCTCATTGAGGAGGGATGCAGCACACAAGAATGATAACCTACCCTGCATTATTTTTCAGTTATTGCCCTTTGTTATTTTCAGCCATCAGTATTCACATAGGTTTCAAATCTGTAATCACTATAGCCATCAGTTTTCATTACCAAAAGACCTCTTAAAATGGAATTATTCTGCTCTACTACATATACATTCTTCCAATGAGCAAACACATTTGGCGGGGGATGGCCATGTTGACATGGCTCTTGTTGTCATTTATTTTATAAACAGGCAATAAAAATTTTCCAAATTTCCAAAATATTGTACTTTGTAATAGTATCATTCATACGATGTGACGCCGTTGTATTATGGGGTCGTTTTGCACACATTTGTACCTGTTTTAAAAAAATTAGGCAAAAGCGATGACCCCTCGTCAAAACTGTACAGAAGTGTTTGCATATACAGGCAATGTTATTGCAAACTGTGTGCGTGTAATAAGTTGAAAGAGTGCATATGTGGGCCCCAGTTCTCATAAGTATTTCCAGTTAACATTAAAACATAAAAAACAGAATTCAGTCATATACTTGCCGACAACAGCAAACCGCCCATATTTTATCAACCGCTTTCTGCGACGAATACCCCACCGCCGCTGCACGATGGACCCACCGCTTCTGCGAATCTATGGCCAGTGTTGAGGTAATTTCCCCCTTTAAGTGTCAATTACTTTTTAGTTGGTAACATAGAGTTGTCTTTAGAAAATGATAATAAAATATTTTTGACTTTCAGCATTTCATATAAAGCAAACGCTTTTGATTTGAAAATCAAACCAGCACAATCCCTATAAATATTAATGTATTTTTTCTTTTTCATTTTTGCAAAACAACAGACAAGATTCTTAACTTTCTTCTTCTTCTTTTTGCCTTCTTTATTTCATTTTGCATTCTGTTTGTTTTTGTTATATTTGGCAAATGTACATGTTAACGCAAATTATAAAAAGTCAGTTAACGTCGTTAAATTCAAGCTAGAGAACATGTAGACCCAATCATTTTTATTGTTCTTTCTTACCTAAAATCATTTTTAAAGCCAAAGTACTATATAGGTGTAAGTTATGTTACTTCTATCTAACTTCTAGTCATTCTTGTAAAATATGTTATTGTAATTGATTGCATCAGGGAAGACCCGTTGCTAATGTTGAGAGAACCTTATGTCATCCTACATATATGTCTTATTTATTGGCAATAGAAATGTTTAAAATCAATGAAATTACACGGTACATACCTTAACTTTCATTGTCCCGGATATAAATATATGATTGAATCAGATGAATAATGGCTACTTACCCTTCCGTAAAGATGAAATAAAAGTTAAAGAAAAGTTTACTTCCTATATAAATACTTTAAACCTTTCGCGAATATATACACAATGTATCACAAAAATGGACATTGCACTAAAGGTAATTTTTCCTAGTCTTTTTTAATCTCGTATTTGACTATCTTTGAAATTGTTTTAGAATAAATTGGAATGTTATAAATATCAAATGTATATAAGAGAATATACTTTATTTTAATGCACGATTGTGAAGTCTGTAACAAAGGAATAGGAAACAATGCGGTAAATATATTTAACGGTCCATTTAAACTGTTTTCATGTTCTCCATGCATTCGTCATTTTTATACATCTTTTGAAGACGTTGGGGTTGACAGCCAAGCGTTTGTACAGCACAAAGATATAAAAAAAAAAATGTTTCAATTAAAGCATAGTTGACCTATAACTATAGTAAGATGCGTCCATTTGCTGTATTTTAGACTTTACAGTTATATCTGTAGTATAAAAATTCGATCTAGGCACCAGCTTTTAGACTTTACAGTTATATCTTTAGTATAAAAATTCGATCTAGGCACCAGCTCACAACATACAAACAATATTCGTCTGAATTCGTTTCTGTTTTGTAATTACATAAAAGAAATGCCTTTGACGCAAAACAAATTGAAGATGATGTTAGCGCGGCTTTGTTCAAAATATTATTATATAAGTCTTGACTGTGTGGTGTGCGGTGGTCTTCCAATGACATAAAACATATATGTAGTGATGACCTTAGCTGTACTCTATCCACGGTTTTTGGTCCATATTAAAAATAAAATATAAAGAAATGTAAACAAACTATTTAGTACATTACGACTGATATTAGATAAACACAAGGTATTTAGATAAGTCACAAGCCGCTTTTTTCGTCGTCATATCAATGGCGATAATTTTTCGGCTAAAGAGTATAATCAACAACATAAGCAACCATCAAATATCGCATGTATAAAGTCATGAACTTAAAGAAAAGTCACACCGGGAAATATGAATATACGTACACAGCTTAGTGCTGAAAGTAATAAAGGAAATCATAGGAAGTAGGTAATAAACTACTTGTAAAGTTCAATAGGAAACTGATACACGTAGTAAATTGAAATCATTGAAAATATGATTTTCAGTTTCTGTCATAATTTTTTATGTAGATAATTATAGATCAGAGTAAATAATTTTTGCAATAAATATCTTATATCATAGTAATTGAACCTGTAAATTGTTGACCATGCCTCACTACCAAGGGAAAAAACAAAACGTACAATGTTTATGCTTTGTTTTCAATTTCAAATCTATCCGTGCATTCATTATCGTATTTTCACTTTTTATTTATTTATTTTTCTTATTAATATTCACGCCGTTTCAACAGTTAGAATGGTTGAATGTTCGGTGAGCATATCCCCTGGGTCACATTTGTTTTGTTTCCCGTATCTTCCTTTTTTAGTTTTGCATGCCCTTGGCGAATTTTGCCTTCATTTTTATAAACCAGAATATCATTTAATCATATAAATCGAAAAAGCACGGGAATATTTTAGATGAAATTAATTAGGATATATAAAACATTATGCAAATGTGATGTTACTTAAAGTAATCACAATTAACGTATCAAAACAAACAATCACTTGCGAGAAACTGCTGCAAGGCTTATTTAATCTATTCCGATATTTATATTATTTTGTATGTTGATGTATTACTTAAAGATAAATACATTACGTTAATATATTTATTCGGATTTTACTCGCGAGTAGTATTTCGAACCATTTGTTTTACTTTGCCCTAATTACAATATCGTAAAAAGAAAACTATATTTATAAATGTCTGAAATCTAGATAAAAAAAGTTATGCAAAGCACAGACGCTTGGGGTTTGGAGCTCAAAACGCCTTTAAAATCCAAATAAAATGCATATTTGTCAATCCCAGGACATGTACTGATCATATATATCAAAAAATCTTAATATATGCCGTTTTGAAAAAAAATCATATTTCAACATCTATAATAATACACAAGATAAAAATGTTCGCCGGAAAAAATCCGCACCCCTACCGTCATAATCACCATGTATTTTAATCCATTTCCAATATTTTCACATAATCCTTTGGTCCATCGACACAGAAGATATAATTCTTCACGATGATGGTCAATTTTAAACTTCAACGGTAATATAAACAACGCAAACAGCCGAAATAAACATTAATATTCTCGGCCGTTTTTTTTCAACGACAAAAACTTTCGATAAATTCAATGGACCAGACGGCTATGAACGAAGCTATCCGATTATGTGGCCCCAGCTTTGCCGTGTGCAAATGCGCAGCGCTTTTAAGTTTGGGAACCACATAATCGATAGCTTCGTTCATAGCCGTCTGGTCCATTGAATTTATCGAAAGTTTTTGTCGTTGAAAAAAAACGACGAGAATATTGATGTTTATTTCGGCTGTTGCGTTGTTTATATTACCGTTGAAGTTTAAAATTGACCATCATCGTGAAGAATTATATCTTCTGTGTCGATGGACCAAAGGATTATGTGAAAATATTGGAAATGGATTAAAATACATGGTGATTATGACGGTAGGGGTGCGGATTTTTTCCGGCGAACATTTTTATCTTGTGTATTATTATAGATGTTGAAATATGATTTTTTTTTCAAAACGGCATATATTAAGATTTTTTGATATATATGATCAGTACATGTCCTGGGATTGACAAATATGCATTTTATTTGGATTTTAAAGGCGTTTTGAGCTCCAAACCCCAAGCGTCTGTGATGCAAAGAACCGAAATGAAAAGAACAGTTTTGTAAATTGTCGATTAAGTTGGTGGCGTTGCACTTAATGGCTTTTATATTGTTTTCTTATATATTTCTTAATTTTTGTTAAACCCTTTTTATGTATCAATATAAGACTATAATGACAATGTGCTTGTATTTTTTGTTTATTTATTTATTTTTCGTAAACATAGATGTTATGAGCGAACATAATAAGGCTGCTATACTGTCAACTTTAGACTGTGTTTGGCTGCAAAGACGTCTCTTTCATGATACCCCCCCCCACTAATAAAACCTGCTATTTTGAGTGGGGGACGGGGGGAAATAGTAACGCCGTCCGGTATTGCAGAGCGCCCAACAATATGATTTGACGAAACCTGAAATCTTAATTGCCAGTTTGCTAGTACTTTATTAACAGCACAAGAAAAAATATACACGTATATAAAATGATTTAATTCACTGAAAAGTCTACAAACTTATATAAATATACATGTACAATGTATCACAAAATGGACACACAAATGTAGTAATTGTATTTCTACATTTCCAGATTATAACGGGTCTTCTGCTCAATTTGCCTTATGGTATGTATTATTTCTTTGTTTTGATTGTTATAACATACAACGTTATTGAATTACTATAGATATTATGCATATCAGCAAACTTTGAACGATTAAAATGATTTTTCACTGGTTACCATTAACATGCTGTATCATAAAGAGACAAGTCTTTTATTGGTTAACCACAGCTGTAGCATAAAGAAGATTAGCCTTTTTACTGGTTAACCATTATCATGCTGTATCATAAAGAGATTGGCCTTACACTGGTTAACCATTACCATGCTATATACTAAAGAGATTGGCCTTTTACTGTTAACCATTTTCCACGCTGTATCAAATAAAGAGATAAACCTTTTACTGGTTAACCGTTACCATACTGTATCATAAAGAGATTAGCATTATAATTGATAACGATTGCCATGCCGTATAATAAAGAGATAAGCATTTAACTGGATCACGATTGCCATATGCTGTATCATAAAGAGATTAGCATTTAACTAGATCACGATTGCCATGTTGTATCAATAAAGAGTTAGCCTTTTACTGGATCACGATTGCCTTGCTGTATTTATAAAGAGATTAGCCTTTTACTGGAGCACGATTGCCATGCCGTATAATAATGAGATAAGGCTTTTTACTGGATCACGACTGCCATGCTGTATCATAAGAGTTAGCCTTTTACTGGATCACGATTGCCATGCTGTATCATAAAAGAGATAAGCCTTTTACTTGATAACGATTGCCATGCTGTATCATAAAGAGATTAGCCTTTTACTGGGTCAACGATTGCCATGCTGTATCATTAAGAGATAAGCCTTTTACTGGATCACGATTGCCATGTTGTATCATAAAGAGATAAGCCTTTTACTGGATCACGATTGCCATGCTGTATCATAAAGAGATAGCCTTTTAACTGGATCACGATTGCCATGTTGTATCATAAAGAGATTAGCCTTTGCCATCAGTATAAAGCCAGGCAGGCTTGCGTGTATGTCCAGTTTGACTAGGCTCTATGGTAGCCGATATCATGTTAATTTTTTATCCTGTTATCTCCAACATCTACAAGTCCACTTAAGAAATTTAGCGGGTTAAGGTTGTTTTTATCTGATAGTTTGGGATCATTGTTTCCAGCATATTTAGTGTTGAAGATTGAATAGCGCTTAAGACGGTGTTAGGGGGGCGTGAATGATGTTACATTTTCCATTACCCCCTCTTGATCAGACTCAACCAAATCGAGTCTACAATTTTCAGATCTTTTTGTTGTTTACATTACTTCAAAGGGACATTTTTAATAAACTTGCTTTGTTTTAGCATATATATGTAAGTGTTTTGAAATAATGATTTCATTTAGTACATGAATGCTATCAAATTTGAGATATTTAGTCATACGAATTCCATAAATTAAGTAACTTCCAGATCAAATACATGTCGTTTCTCCATAAATATTATGAAATTGTGATTGTGGCAATAAACTCGTATAACAAGCTCCCTGATCAATAAATCAATCGATCGATCGATCAATCAATCAATCAATCAATCAAGGTTAACTCGTTTCCTTTCGTCGTACAATATATAACAGTGAAAAAAGCAGAAGGAGATGCAATAGAATACAATACAATAATAATGTCATCTCAGATAGTACTTTTTTCATTGATATACAGTTACGGCATGTGGAGATAACTACACTGAACTTACTGGGAATTTTTACCTCCCTGATTATGATACTAGAAATGCGTAATCCACCTAACAGTGACTGTGAATGGACAATTCTCGACACAGAGGGCACTGACATAGTGCTCATTTTCCTTCACTTTGATATAAAATGTCCTGATTTTATATCGGTAGGTGGTTTATTCTTGATATTTTCTCAGAATATGAAAATGTGCACGTTTAACGTTTTAAAACGTTTTGCGTTTAGAAAGTGCATAAAACTGGGTACTGTGTATTACTAATAAGAACATGTTAGGTGTAAGAAACATTTTTTCCATGTTTTTGGTACTGTCGTATTATTTTACCCGGGGATATTTGTGATATTAAAAAGAAACATGTGTTATGACCAAGTATAAACGGACATCACCTTATATAACCACTAGATGATGGTTATATAAAAACAACAACCGATTTTTTCGTAAGCCCATATAACCAGTCAAATGCCTTTATAATTAACAAAATAGATTCTATACTTACTACTACAGAACTACATTCCCTGATAGAAGTTAAAGTTTACAATAAATTGAATCTGGCCATCGTTACGGCAGTACGATGATAATTATAGTTACAAAACATGCAATGTTATAAAGCATAAATACTTTTTCTGCTGGTGGAATCTTTTTTCAAGAAGACGTTCGGTTAGCTCAAAAAGTAGAATGTGAGACTGTGAATCCGATTCCAGGACAGCCCAGATTCACTTGATCATGAAATCCTTTCTACGGTCATTCGCACTATTCGTCTGCTCAGACATACATGTACAGGATCTATCAGTTTATTTTGAAAGCGAAGGCAGCTTGTACTAGTAAACGGCTCGACTGTGATGGTTGAACTGTTGCTTTGGTTAATTCATTGTGGCTTACAGCCGTAATCCAGAGACTAAACTACCAATATCACCACCATTACCGTTACATGTCGCAACAACAACACACACATGTGTTGTCAAGAAACAAATATTCGCATTCTGTTACGTTTTTTAGATGACAGACATTTCCAACAACACGATGATGCCGATCCTCGACAAAGTATGTATTTTGAATGAGGAAATATATTTTCTAGGTAACAAAATACACATCCACTTTGTAAGTGATGGATCCGGCCAGCGTAAGGGATTCAAGATAATCTGGAAAGGTATTTTCTTGGTTTATTGTGAAATAAATGAATCTCTGAAAATAAATTTTTGTCTAATTTAATGTAATTCAAACAACTATGTGTTACCTTTTGTAATTAAGCAAGTTGGATACCTTTCCCACATGAGATATATCCTTTCTTTGATTCGAATACATGTAGAATGTTTACCCTGCAGACTTCCTTTCTAATAATGTAGCGAAAATAATCGGTCTAATGTTGTAGTACAAATAAAGCTTTACCTTATGTTGTAGTGAAAATAATTATTTTCTGCAGTTCTTGTTCAAATGTTTTAGAAGAAAGTGCACCTTTTCCTTTTGTCGTAGTAAAAAACAATTTCTTTCCTAATGCTGTAGTGAAAAATAGTTCTTATTCTAATGGCGCAGTGTAAAGAGGTTTTTTTCCAGATACTGTTACTGTAGTAAAAATAGTGCTTTTTGCGACGGACGCGCCCTCAGGCGCGTTCAGAGCTAAGTCATTGCGACGGACGCGCCCTCAGGCGCGTTCAGAGCTAAGTCATCTACACATGGGATTTCGTTGGCTACACTCGCGCAATGTGTCCTAAACCAATTAACAGCCCAAGAAATAGTACATGAATTTGATCCTTCAAAACTCCCATACTTTGTCTGGATATCTTAATGTCTTCCATATTTAGCCTTTTCAATTTCAAATTAAGTTATCCAAGTTAAAATATGAACGTATATTGTTGATAAAAACGTTGTAGTCCCGTAGTATTATTGCGCAATATGCAAATTACTGCTGAAACGATTTACCGCTGTCGAAAAAGTAGGACAGCAAATTATACTTCAATAAAGGTGTAACCTCTGAGTTCCAAGACATTATTAGTAGGAAATAAATATATCTACATTATACAAAACATTATTATTAACAAATCAAAAGTTTTTCGTGACTAGGATAAATCGCGCATTAATAAAAGAAGAACTATTTTCGTGACTCATACCGCGGGTTTAGCTGAATATTCAGCAGTTATTAATATATTAGATACAGTACAATGGCTAGTATAAATATCTATTTTTGAAAATGCATGTAAGACACTTTACCGCCATGTAGTCTTTCATGGTAAGGAAGTTATAATATCAGTTCTACATCCGATTCTTGTGGTTTGTTTACATATTTTACTAGGTCATGATATGAGTTAACCTTCGCTATTCTAAAAATAGATTCTGCTTCACCTGTTCTGATTTTTGGACAGGCGATTAGGAAGTACACATTAAACATGTAATTAATAAACCAGCGGATTGTAATGCAATACTTTTAGAAATGCTATACAATTGTAAGAAGCAAACAAGTTGAAAATGGAATTTAGTGTGAAGTTGAAAAGGACAACTAAACACTGTAGTGCTTAAGTGACATTTAAATTAAAATAAAAACGATGTGCTCTGGCCTCTACATCTTTACCTTGTAAATAAAAAAAATCTAAGAAATACACTATTAATTGCTGATGATTTTAACCAATTTTTTTTTTAATGAGACATATCCAAGAGAAATAAAAATACAAATGACTTATATCTTATTGTCTGTATGCCCACTATGATATAACACGAAGCAATTCTAAATAGCATTCTCAAATGTATAATGTATTATGTTTGAAGTTTATTTGCCTGGATTTATTCTAGAAATATTTCGTTGATAGTTTTTTTTCTATTTACATATCATTTCTTAGAATAAATCGATAAGGACACTGATTTACAAGTTTGACCAGAGTTTTTAGGCATAAATTTCATTCTGTATTTAAGTGCTTGAAAGTAGAAAATCTGAATTATATCAATTTGGGACACAAAATATATTGCTGTACAAATCTCGAACTTGTATGGAACAAATTTTCTCTGTTATATATTTTGTGTTTTGTTTTTGTTTTGTTTTGTTTTTCTAAAAGAAGCCTTAATTAATGTCTCTCCGGTTGCATGTCCGTCGCATTCAGTGCTGCAGCACTTTGATCTACACATGGGATTTCGTCTGCTACAATCGCGCAAAGTGTCCTCAACCAATTAACAGCCCAAGAAATAGTACATGAATTTTATCCTTAAAAACTCCGATACTTTGTCGGGATATCTTAAAATCTTCCATATTTAGCCTTTTCGATTTCAATTTAAGTTATCCAAGTTAAAATATGAACGTAAATGATTGATAAAAACGTTGTAGTCCCGTAGTATTATTGCGCAATATGCAAATTACTGCCGAAACGATTTACCGCTGTCGAAAAAGTAGGACAGCAAATTATACTATAATAAAGGTGTAAGCTCTGAGTTCCAAGAAATTATTAGTAGGAAATAAATATTTCTACATTATACAAAACATTATTATTAACAAATCAAAAGTTTTTCGTGACTCTAGAATTACTCGCGCATTAATAAAAGAAGAACTAATTTCGTGACTCATACTGCGGGTTTAGCTGAATATTCAGCAGTTATTAATAAATTAGACACAGTACAATGGTTAGTATAAATATCTATTTTTGAAAATGCATGTAACAAGAGGGGTTTTCAACACTTTACCACCATGTAGTCTTTCATTGTAATCTTTATTGAAGGAAGTTATAATATCAGTTCTACTTCCGATTCTTGTGGTTTGTTTACATATTTTTCTAGGTCACGATATGAGTTAACCTTCGCTATTCTAAAAATAGATTCTGCTGCACCTGTGCTGATTTTCGGACAGGCGATTAGTGCATGTAATAAACCAGCGGATACTTACTTTGTTTACATGCCATGAAATACTTTTTTTAGAAATTCTATACAATTGTAAGAAGCAAGAAGCAAACAAGTTGAAAATGGAATTTAGTGTGAAAATGAAAAGACAACTAAACACCGTAGTGCTTAAGTGACATTTAAATTAAAATAAAAACGATGTGCTCTAGCTGGCCCTTGTAAATAAAAAAAATCTTAAAAAATACACTATTAATTGCTGATGATTTTAACCAAAAATATTTTTAATGAGACATATCCAAGAGAAATAAAAATACAAATGACTTATATTTTATTGTCTATATGCCCACTATGTTATAACACAAAGCAATTCTAAATAACATTCTCACATGTATAATATATTATGCTTGAAGATTATTTGCATGGTTTTATTTTAGAAATATTTCGTTGACAGTTTTTTTCTATTTACATATCATTTCTTGGAATAAATCGATAAGGACACTGATTTACAAGTTTGACCAGAGTTTTTAGGCATAAATTTCATTCTGTATTTAAATGCTTGAAAGTAGAAAATCTGAATTATATCAGATTGGGACACAAAATATATTGCTCTAAAAATCTCGAACTTGTATGGAACAAATTTTCTCTGTTATATATTTTGTGTTTTATTTTTTTTGTTGTTTTTTTTTTCTAAAAAAAAGCCTAAATGTCTCTCCGGTTGCATGTCCGTCGCATTCAGTGCTGCAGCACTTTGATTTTTCGAATGGCGTTATGTTACTTTCCTAATGTTGAAGAGAAAAATAGTTTGTTTTGTCCTAATGACGTAATACAAATAAGTTATTTTCTTTATGTTGATGAGGAAAGTAGCTCCTTTACTAAGTTCGATGTGTAAAATATTTGATTTTCTTAAATTGTAGTGAAAAGTATCCTAACATGGCACTCAGAATTTGTTTCTGTGCACGAGGCTCACGGAATATGCAGACGACAAGGTGGTAGCTTAGTAAAAGACATTGCGGAATACCAGGACAAAATTGTCGATATGATGCAAGAACGCCACGTTACGTCAATATGGCAGGCGAAGAATCAATATATAACACCGTGGGTGTGGCTTAAAGGTTAGTTCAACTAAATATTGTGACATTGTCATTCAGACGGTAATATAGCTCGAACAAGGTGAACGTAATTATCGTCTGATATCTGTTATTGTCGTTACTAAGCAGTTTGCGTTAAGCAATAAAATGTCCTGTGAATACCATCATTTGAATATAATATTCACTGTTTTGGAAGTTGTAAAATGTAAATTCTCTGAAGGGGTGTCTGAAGGATATGGTATGGGCCTCTGTGCACTGAGTTATGAAGGACGCATACCCTTCCCCCTTATTGAATATCAACTAACAATAAACATAAATGAACATAATAAATATTACTTATCGAAACAATTATACAAGATATCCATGTTTGGTGGTGATAATAAACACAGTCCTGTAATTTAGTTGAACACATTAGGCATTGAAGCAAACAAAATATAATACAATGCGTGTTGTAGGAAACAATCAATTCATTTCAGGATGTTTTTCTTTTGCAAACCTTGACGATTTTGAAACATATGTAATTGTAAAGAACAATTCGATGGCAGAATGTCAGAGACTTTGTTCAAAATGGAATTATTTCGGGCTTCAGGTATGTGTTTTTATTTTGTATAATAAAATTTGAGCCTCGTCACGACAAAACCAACATAATGGGTTTGCGACCAGCATCCGCGCAGTCTGATCAGGATTCATGCTGTTCGCTATCAGTTTCTCTACTTGTAATAGAGTTGGTAAGTGAACAGCATGGATCCTGATCAGACTGCGCGGATGCGCAGGCTGGTCTGGATCCATGCTGGTCGCAAACCCATTATGTTGGTTTTGTCGTGACGCGGCTCATTTGTCGTGTCTGTAAATGGCAATATACTGGCAAGATGTAGAACAAGACAGTCATGCGGAAGTGATGTTAAATCATTTTTAAATAAGTCATTCTTAAGTTTGTTATTTTTATATGCAATTTCTAAAACGTTGTGGTTTTTATGAATATAAACTTACAGTTTGATATAAGTTTTGACTTTGTCTATGGCATTATAAAGAAATAATCATTTTAAATTACATGAAAGAGCTTGATACAGATGTGTGTTTTGTTTCATGTGAAGAATAAAGTCTAACCATGTGATTATTTTGTGAGTTAAATTTCAGAGCGACAAGTGCTTCTGTATTGAGAGTTACGCTGGCTCCCCTGTCATTATGGATCATTATTGTACAATTTCTTGTTCTGGCAATTACGAAGAGAGATGTGGCGGGAATCTGAGCCTTACTATATACATGAACGGTTAGTTCAAAATATTCCTTACAGTAGTCAAATGGTTAATTTATAGGTCATCATTATAATTATTATTGTCATCACCACCACCAACAACAACAACAACATCATCATCACCATCATTATATTAGATCTATCTATTTTTGTTGATCGATTTATTCCCCCTTCTCCATTTAAAACTTTAAAACTTTCCCTACAGATATATGCTACACAAATTCAAGTGCTTGGCAAGGGACTGTATCGAGAACAAAGGAAGGTAACACCTGTTTGCCATGGAATAACATCACTGCAATAATTCACGATAATACTACGGTATTTCCGGACGGGTCGGCACAGAATGCATCCAATTTTTGTAGGAACCCAAATGGTTCCGAAGCTCTTTGGTGTTATGTTAATCAGAACGAGACTGAGTTTTGCGATGTACCACCATGTTTTCATAAAGGTAAGATATCTCTCTCTATACTTGTTTATTAGAACAATAGAAGTTTCTACTGTAAGATTTACTTATGAATTATTCATTAATAATTCTGTATTGTACGGTGGCACAAAGGTGACATTTGTGCGTTTCTATCCATCTCGTGCGTGCACGAGATACTATGTCGTGGCCACGACTTACTATGTCGTGGCCACGAGTTACTAAGTCGTGGCCACGAGACAATTAAGTGGTGCGCACGAGGTACTATGTCTTGGTTATGAGTTACTATGTCGTGGCCACGAGATACAAGTGGTGCGCATGAGATAATATATATATATTCATTAGCTCACCTGTCACAAAGTGACAGGGTGAGCTTTTGTGATCGCTTTTCGTCCGTCGTCCGTCCGTAAACTTTTACTTTAAATGACATCTCCTCATAAACCACCAAGCCAATTTCATCCAAACTTCACAGGAATGTTCCTTTGGTGGTCACCTTTAAAAATTGTTCAAAGAATTTAATTTCATGCAGAACTCTGGTTGCCATGGCAACCGAAAGAAAAAACTTTAAATATCTTCTTCTAAAAAACGAAAAGAGCTAGAGCTTAGATATTTGGCATGAAACATCTTCTAGTGAGTTTCTACCAAGTTTGTTCAAATAAAAGCCCTGGGGTCAAAATTGGCCCCGCCCCAGGGGGTCATTGATTTTCCCTATATGCATATAGTAAAAACTTAAAAACTCTTCTTTTAAAGAACCCAAAGAGCTAGAGCTAAGATATTTAGCATGAAACATGTTCTAATGGATGTCTACCAAGTTTGTTCAAATAAAAGCCCTGGGGTCAAAATTGGCCCCGCCCTAGGGTGTCATTGATTTTCCCTATATGCATATAGTAAAAACTTAAAAAAATCTTCTTTTAAAGAACCCAAAGAGCTAGAGCTAAGATATTTTAGCATGGAACATCTTCTAATGGATGTCTACCAAGTTTGTTCAAATAAAAGCCCTGGGGTCAAAAATTGGCCCCGCCCCAGGGGGTCATTGATTTTCCCTATATGCATATAGTAAAAAACTTTAAAATCTTCTTTTAAAGAACCCAAAGAGCTAGAGCTAAGATATTTTAGCATTAAAACATGTTCTAATGGATGTCTACCAAGTTTGTTCAAATAAGAGCCCTGGGGTCAAAATTGGCCACGCCCCGGGGGTCATTGATTTTCCTTATATGTGTATAGCAAAAACTTAAAAAGTCTTCTTTGAAGAAAACCAAATAGCTAGAGTTTAGATATTTAAGCATGAAACATCTTCTAGTGAGTGTCTACAAAGTTTGTTCAAATAAAAGCCCTGGGGTCAAAATTGGCCCCGGCCCGGAGGACATTGATTTTCCTTATATGTGTATAGCAAAAACTTAAAAATCTTCTTCTAAAAAACATGAATAGCTAGAGTTTAGATATTAAGCATGAAACATTTTCTAGTAAGTGTCTACAAAGATTGTTCAAATAAAAAGCGCTGGGGTCAAAACTGGCCCTGCCCCAGGGGGTCATTGTTTTTAACTATATGTGTAAAGAAAAATTAAACTTTAAAAAAAATCTGCTTTTAAAAAAACCAACGATCTAGACCTTAGATGTTTAGCATGAAACATCTTCTAATTGGTGTCTACCAAGTTTGTTCAAATAAAAGCCCTGGGGTTTAAACTGGCCCCGCTCCGGGGGCCTATATACAGGTGAGCGACTTCAGGGCCATCATGGCCCTCTTGTTTGATAAATGTCAGTTGCATTTACCTACGCTTTGGAATACTAGTGACGTATTATATGTCACACATAAAAAGGAAACATAATACACAGATTATCTTTCAAAACAAATCCAACCATTTAACTACCGGACAATGTTTTTTTTTTGTTGTTTTTTTTTAAGAAACATGACAATGCCACGAAACCAGGTTTTGGAATATCAAAAAATGAATAAGTATTTTGTAATAACAAATGCTGATGGGAAAATTATAATTGTCTTGACCTTGGTCATAGGGGGATAATAAAAGTATCTTATTCCATACTGGGAACCGATTTTAAGTAACAGTAACGTTGACCGTTAAGGTGGACCAAAAGCTATCTTAAGTAAGGTCTTCACATAAGCTTAATTCAAAGCAAATTCATTAAAACACTACTTATTGACCAGAAATCGATTTTCTATTTTAGTAACAATAACCTTGACCTCAATCCTATGATCCCAAGGAGATCTTCACAAAATGTTATTATACGCCAAGTTTCACCGAAATATCACTTTCCAAACTCTAGTTATTTGCCATTTACTTGTCACCAGCATCCGATGTATCGACCAATCAGATCTCTTGTAGTATGAACCTTCTATCCTCAATCTCGTGAGGAGCAAACGGCCGTTCTCGGAGAAAAATTAGCAAGTTAAAGGGAAAAAACACTTACATGGTTGTCTGTCGAAACAATTACAGGTAATCATACATGTATGTTTTGCAAAATAGTCTTTTTATTGAATACAAGCCTTTGCTTCGTTTGTTCATTGTTGCAAAGTATTTTTTTTTCGGGATAAACCACATACGTTGTTTACAATGTTGTGAGTAAGCAAAATAGTAGTTTTCGGCTACGTTTGTGTTCGGCATGTTACTATATATGCACGATTAAAGTTGCTAAACATTTATTGGGGAAAAACCCTTAAATATGCTACCCTGGTCCAATAAAAAATGTAAAAATTTTCCTTTAAAAAAAAGGAACGAAATTTTGCTTCTTAAAAAGGAAAAGGGAAGGGCCCAAAATTGGGTTTTTTTGGAGGGTTGGAACCCTTGTCTTTTAATAAGGGGTTGTTTACAAAGTTTTTTGGGTCTTTTGGGCCTAGTTTTTTGGGCAAAAACGAACCCAAATTTTAGATTCCTTTTGGGACCGTTAAAAACCCCATTTGATTGTTGATTTGGCTTTTGTCTACTTATTTATTTTATGTTTTGTTTTCCAGAAACATCAAATGAAAATTGTATGGCCGTGTACAAATCAAACTCTAATGAGCTTGTATTTAAACGAAGGCCCTGCACGGAGGGGGAACGTGCTATCTGCTATGATGTCGGTTAGTTCATTTATTTAAAGTTGCCTTTATGATAAACCATAAATGTCCCAGATAATATCATTATATGTGTTAAGTTTACCATTATTTGTTTACGAAATGATTATATTTATTTTTTCTGCATGTCGTCCTGAGTTTTCCACAATTATGATGTTTTTATTAACTGAGTAAATATAAGGCTGACATTGTGACATTTCATAATAAATGAGTGAAAGGAAAACAAGCAAGTAGTATCTGAAAACTCGACACTCGGCTAAGGTAGACCTCATTAACTGTTTGCTTGCTCGTAAATTTACCGGGAGGCAAGGTGAAAACTCGTCTGTCGGTTAAGGTAAACCTCACTAACTGTTTGTTCGCTCGTAAATTTACCGAGAGGCAAGGTGAAAACTCGTCACTCGGCTAAGGCAAACCTCACTAACTGTTTGATCGCTTCTAAATTTACCGGGAGGCAAGATGAAAACTCGACACTCGGCTAAAGTAGACCTCATTAACTGTTTGCTCGCTTGTAAATTTACCGGGAGGCAAGGTGAAAACTCGACACTCTGCTAAGGTAAACCTCATTAACTGTTTGCTTGCTCGTAAATTTACCGGGTGGCAAGGTGAAAACTCGTCAGTCGGCTAAGGTAGACCTCCCTAACTGTTTGTTCGCTCGTAAATTTACCGAGAGGCAAAGTGAAAACTCGTCACTCGGCTAAGGCAAACCTCATTAACTGTTTGATCGCTTCTAAATTTACCCGGAGGCAAGATGAAAACTCGACACTCCGCTAAAGTAGACCTCATTAACTGTTTGCTCGTTTGTAAATTTTCCGGGAAGCAAGGTGAAAACTCGACACTCGGCTAAAGTAGACCTCATTAACTGTTTGCTCGCTCGTAAATTTACCAGGAGGCAAGATGAAAACTCGTCACTCGGCTAAGGTCTTCATTAACTGTTTGCTCGCTTGTAAATTTACCGGTAGGCAAGGTGAAAACTCGACACTCGGCTAAGGTAGACCTCATTAACTGTTTGCTTGATTGTAAATTTACCGGGAGGCAATGTGAAAACTCGACGCTCGGCTAAGGTAGGCCTCATTAACTGTTTAGTCGCTCGTAAATTTACCAGGAGGCAAGATGAAAACTCGACACTCGGCTAAAGGAAGACCTCATTAACTGTTTGCTCGCTTGTAAATTTACCGGGAGGCAAGATGAAAACTTTTGACACTCGGCTAAAGTAGACCTCATTAATTGTTTGCTCGCTTGTAAATTTACCAGGAGGCAAGATGAAAACTCGACACTCGGCTAAAGAAGACCTCATTAACTGTTTGCTCAATTGTGAAATTTACCCGGGACGGGCAAGGTGAAAACTCGACGCTCGGCTAAGGTAGACCTCATTAAACTGTTTGCTTGCTCGTAAATTTACCGGGAGGCAAGGGGAAAACTCGACGCTCGGCTAAGGTAGGACCTCATTAACTGTTTGTTCGCTCGTAAATTTACCGGGAGGCAAGGTGAAAAACTCGTCACTCGGCTAAGGCAAACCTCATTAACTGTTTGCTTCGCTTGTAAAATTTACCAGGAGGCAAGATGAAAACTCGACGCTCGGCTAAAGTAGACCTCATTAACTGTTTGCTCGCTTGTAAATTTACCGGGAGGCAAGATGAAAACTCGTCACTTTCGGCTAAGGTAGACCTCTCATTTAACTGTTTGCTCGCTTGTAAATTACCGGGAGGCAAGATGAGAACTCGACACTCGCGCGCTAAAGTGAGACCTCATTAACTGTTTTTGCTTGCTCGTAAATATACCGGGAGGCAAGGTGAAAACTCGCACGCTCGGCTAAGGTAACCTCATAACTGTTTGTTCGCATCGTAAATTTACCGCGGAGGCAAGGTGAAAACTCGTCACTCGGCTAAGGCAAACCTCATTAACTGTTTGCTCGCTTGTAAATTTACCGGGGAGGCAAGGTGAAAACTCGACACTCGGCTAAGGTAAAACCTCACTAACTGTTTGCTCGCATTGGAAATTTACTCGGGAGGCAAGATGAAAACTCGACGCTCGGCTAAAGTAGCACCTTCATTAACTGTTTGCTCACTTGTAAATTTACCGGGAGGCAAGGTGAAAACTCGACACTCGGCTAAGGTAAACCTCGGTAAACTCACTAACTGTTTTTGCTCGCTTGTAAATTTACCGGAGGGCAAGATGAAAACTCACACTCCACTAAGTAGACCTCATTAACTTGTTTGCTCGCTTGTAAATTTACCGGGATGCAAGATGAAAACTTGACCCACCTCGGCTAAAGTAGACCGTCATTAATTGTTTGCTCACTTGTAAATTTACCAGGAAAGGCAACTATGAAAACTCGACACTCGGCTAAAGAAGACCTCATTAACTGTTTGCTCGCTTGTAAATTTACCGGGGGAGGCAAGATGAAAACTTTTGACACTCGGCTAAGTAGACCTCATTAATTGTTTGCTCGCTTGTAAATTTACCGGGGGAAAGGGGAAAAACCGAACGTTTGGGCTAAAAAAAACCCTAAACCTTTGCTCGCTTAAAGCTGGGCTCTTTTTTAACGGGGAGGCAAGGTAAAAACCCCGACGTGGGCAAAGTAAAAACCCTTTCATTAACTTTTTCTCGCTCGAAAATTTACCAGGAGAAAAAATTAAAAACTCGTCACTCGGCTAAGGAAACCCTTTCTTTAAAAACGTTTGCCCTTTTGAAAATTTTCCGGGGGGGAAAGGGGAAAATTTACCCTACGATTGAAAAGAGGTATCCCACTACTTACTTTTTAACTAATATCACAATACCCCTCATGTGCTAGCTTAGGGAAAACGTCTAGGTGCCCCTTTCCCGGGGCCCTAAAAGGCAACCTAAAGGTCTTTCTCCACCAGTGAACACCCCAAAAATATTATCTATACTTTGGTGTAAAGTTTTAAAACAAAAAGAAAATAATAAAAATTTGGGTCGGCAAAATTTTTTTTTATCCGGTGTAAAATTTTCTCCTATTGGTCTTTTTTTGTTCAGATAGGTGCATGTTTTAAAGAATATAAAAATCACAAAATATAATTTTTTCAGGAAAATTTTGTGAATAAATTTAAAAAATTTTTTTTTTTTTAGGGGGTGGCCCAAAAAAACTATCCTTTTTAATTAATTTTTTAATTTCCCAAAAGATTCCCCCTATTTTTTAGTTTGTAATTTTTAAAATTTCCCAAAGAAAATTTTTCTCATAAAACAGTTCTTTTACGGTTTTTAAAAAAAAAACCCAAAAAAGGAAAAAAATGTTTATGTAATTTTCCAAAGGGAAGAAAGGCTTGTTTATCGATTTCCCAAAATTTAAAAATGGACAAAACACAGGGCAAGATATTTGGCGGGAATTTTCTATCAAACTGTAAAAATCTAGTCGGGCCGAGTTTTTTTTTTCAAAGGATAAAGGAAGATTAGTAACCTTTAAAATTATTACTTAAATTGGAAAAATACCGTTCTTCTATTTAAACCCGTACAGGGCATTTGTAAAATGGGTTTACATTCGGGTTTATATTTTGATGTTAAAAAAAAATGGGTTTTTTATTTTACGTATTTATGAAATATTAGAAATATTTTATGAAGAAATTTTTGTTTTTTTTATTTACCGTATTTTTAAATATATGGGAATTTTAAATTTTTTACTGCGGTGAAAAATTTTTTTCCCTATTTTCACTGCTTCTTTTTTGGATACTTTTTCCCAAAATTTAGCCCCAAAATCCCTATTTTACTTGTGGGTTCTGTCACCCCCTTGAAATATTTACTTTTTAACCCCTCATGAAAATAAATCCTGTAAATTTTTAGAAAAAAAATTTGAATATCCTCTATTTTTTAATTATAACATTA
>NW_026864143.1:0-36011 GCF_026571515.1 Ruditapes philippinarum
ATCAAAGACAAAAAATCAGATCAGATATTACTGTCTGATTTTCTTGCAAGTTTATTTAGTTCAGATCACAATGGTGCCAGAATGTCATGAAATACAGTATTTTTACGGATCGTCTCTTCATAAAACGACAACACAGACAATTCAAACGAAATTTATTGCTGAACTTACCCAGTCAAATCAGTCCAGACATGCAGGATAATAACGTACTTGCATAGAAAACATTACGGTCATAAAGTGAAAATATTAAGTCATTAAGGTGTTCTTAATACTTGTCCAAAGGGGCATACATTTAATTGAAAATGATATTATTTATAGAAAGTCATTTTAGTAAGAAAAACAATAAAGCTTTAATTATTACTACAATGATTTATATTGTACATTACTTATGATATTTTTATTCATTTTTATTTGTATAAATATAAAGAAAAATATCAAATACTTCGGACATTTTAATAGCACAATGTTTACAATTCCAAATGATCGGTAGCTGTTATGTTAATTCCCTCCGTAAAATATGCACAGTATATCAGTAAATTAAAAAACTCCAATTTAAGAGTCGTATATAGCTTTTCATGTATATACTTCTAAACATAAACATACTTTAATTGTGTGTAGACAGCTATGTTTAAACTATTTGATACTAAAATACAATTCATCTGAGCATAATCACTGGAATCTTAATACACTTATTATAGGTGTTAAAAGTAGAGGTTTTGTTCTATTTCTTTATGAACAATCCTCGTATTCTACTTTGTATCCAAGAAAAAAGCTATTTCGAAACCTACTTTCTTCAAAGGAAAAATATTTAACATTTGAAACAACAAGTTCGGTACGTGCATTTAATTATTAGATAAACTGTCTTGAACAAGTTGGTCAAATGCAACAATCTGTTTTGGATTATTTTCAGCACAGATATGTCGTAGGATAAGTATTTACCTACCGGCTCTTTTGTTAAAAGCGGTCTAGTAAATCACTTACCGACCGCTTAACAGGTCTGCAAATATATACCGACCTGTTTTTGTTCTATTGTTCTCTATACAATAGAAAATATGTGAAGTCGAGAAACTCGTGCAATACAGTACACAATATCAACCGTAAAATAGGGGGGGGGGGGGGGGGGTTAATGACCACTTTGAATAGGAAAAAGGGTCGGAAAAGGGTCGGAAAAGGGTCGATATATATTTCAAAGATTAATAGAAATAAATTAGCGCATACGACTGTAAGGACCCTCATAACATATATTCCAGATTATTTGCGAGAAAAACGAACTGAGTTGAAGTATGTGTTTCGCCAATATTAATGAGTACAACAACGCACATTTAGCCTTTCTTTATAGTTTGCTTTTCGGTATACCTTACACATTTGCAGAACTATATAGCTTCATAAGGTACTAGTTTTCGGCATTTATTTCCACAACTATGTCTGATTTTGCACAATCCTGCATTATTTAACAATTCTGAATTATGGGATATATACGACGATTATATTATTGGTGCATATCGAAGTTAACTTCTGCATCTTTCTTTCCCAAAATTTTTCTTTCAGCGAGAGTACAGATCATCTTAAGTATAAGATCGTTTTGCTCATTTTTTCCCAGTTATTTTTACATAACAATTTTAATTTTGTATACCAGTACTCGCTTGTTCTTCGCAAGAATACGACTTGCGCTTCCATTCCATGTACATGTATAAGAAATAGCCTGGTCATCTATTTACTATGAAATTTATTATATATAAAGATATAGTGTTTTTTATGATAAGAAAACTTTTTTTTTCTCAAAATTTGTTAATATTATTAATATGTTATGTATTCGTATATCAAAATAATGATCTTACCTTTCCCTGCTCGACAAGTTCTGATTTCATTTTCTGTGACTCAAGTCAACAAGTACATTACCTGACATTAATACATAATGAAACCCCACGAAAATCACGAGAATATTCAAATAACACCTTATTTGTGAACGAATTAATTACAAGAGCGTAGCGGATGGCATTTTTGCTTGGATTTGGAATGCTTTCTTAAACATGATAAAGTACATAAATAATATGTTTCTTGTGAGTAATATTAATGAATACTGAGTTAAAAACTGATATATGGATAGAAAGACAAAAGAGCATGTAGGTAAGATAGTTACCGCACTCGGAATAGGTCTGCATAGTATTTACAGACCCGGTGGCCTTTTAAAAACCACGATCGCTACGCTCTCTCGGTCTTCAAATCGCCACCCGGGTCTGTAAATACTATGCAGACCTATTCGTCGTACGGTAACTATTACTTATGTAAAATGTACACTGCCTTATATTTTGTTAATCATTTCAAATAAAATATATTAACTGTATCTAAATGCGTTACATGTTATTTGACCCCTAATCATATACCGTTATATCTCTCTATATTTCTATTATTCCTATCTCTCATTGTTACTAACCTGTCACCCGTAAACTTAATATGCTATGTTCGGGTATGTTGTGTGATGCTCCATTGCACTTCATTTCATGTTATAGTTGTATAATATATTTATATTGTGTAAATATATTCTTTAATAAATATCTTGGATATTTCAGGTTAGTAATCTTTGAGAGTTTTAATTTAGATTATTAAATTATTACAGAATGTCTTTATTGGTATATTTATAGAAGTTTTTGATAAGTTATAGAGATGTTTACTTACAATACTTACCTGGAATACTTACCTAATTGTACATGTAGTTATTACATACCTGTATCACACACTCAACCTTATGTTATAATTGTTAATGGCACTTCTTATTTGACCATTTCATGTTATAGTTGTATAATTATATTTATATTGTGTAAATATATTCTTTAATAAATATCTTGGATATTTCAGATATTTGCATGTGTTGTGTCTGTGTCAGTCGATATATTACCCCTCCTATAATACAAGTAACTGCCGACTGGGTTACGTCGACAGATAGATAAAAATAATATCAGCATTCACCATCAGGTAACAAGTGATAATGAAAGAGTAGTTGTGTTGAAAAATTATGTGTTGTTTCAAACTAAGTATTTCAGTATCTTGGATACGTGCATCATATCACTATGAAGCCTTCTCTAAAACAGCAGCACGAGAGCTATTTCTAACATGTCAGCTACGTTCGTTTCTAACAATAGAAGATCAGGAAACGAATCGTCCGATTTACTTATTTTAATATAGAGAGCGGGTCAATAAATTAGAGGTATCGATAGGGTTTCTTTATTGTTTAATGTTTTATTCTCGGCAAATATCATTTTCAACTATAATTCCTTTGCTTTGACAATTATATGAAACGATTAATATAAAAATAAAATATTCAACCTTTAGAAAATTTAAAGGTGAATGTTTATTCTCAGAGAGCATTCACGAATCTAAGTACAATTTAAATTGTTAAATCTAAATATCAACTGCTTGAGGATTGGCTTTCAGAATGTTACGACAAATTACTCAAATCGATACAATTTTAAGAAAATAGCAATGAAATAGTCTATTTCTGGCAAATGTAGCGAAATTTCATGTTAGATATTTGAGGTGCAAGTGTTATTTATTAAATTATTTCCGGTATATAGAAATATTTATTCAGCAACGACTATATAGTATTACGCTTGTGATGACAAAAGAATAAAACAATGATATTTACAGATTGACAATGACAAAAGCTTTCATGAAAACCATTTATTTGTCCATTATGATGCTTTCAACGGTGTCGGTGCTGTTGCAATTGCCATTTTCCCCATGAACATGAAATGAAAAACAGTACGATTCCAATTTGAATAATAAAACCAATGAATAATATCCCATTATCCTGTTTTCTTGTCGACTTATTTTGATAAATCAAATGTATATCTTAAGACATTTTGTTAAAATAGATTGCATATTATGTCAATGTGCATGACGAAAATAGATAAATTCATTTCGTTCCGTTAAAAGGAGAATATATTTAAAAGTTAGTGTATAACGAAAAATAATATTAAGCATATCTTAATATACATAGTGCGAACTGATTAATAGATATATTTCAGTGTATTTCAACGATATAAAAGGCATAACTAATTGTGTATAACATTTCTTAAATTTCTTTGTGTAAAGTTATAAGGCTTCAAAGTGGTGAAATAAAATTCCCAGAAGTGTTTATACAGCTGTAATTAATTGACAGTTTGTACGGTTCTGGTATTTGGTCTAGAAGCAAGTCGGACACTTTGGAATGAACAACACTTAGACAATATTTACTAACTTTTTTCATTTAACTTCAGGCATTGCATCAATTGGTAAAGATAATATATTTTCTACGTAAAGAAGTGACATTTATATCTTTACAAATCAATTTCAATATAAACATCTGACCCTCCGGCAATAGTATCAAAAATAAATGAATGACTCTAAAATAGCTGCAACTCGATAAGTGCCTAGACGTATAAATCAAATGAAGAACTTGAAACTTCAGTAAGTATCATTATTGTTTGGGCAAATAAGAAAGAAGAGTATGTATTATCAAACTTTTCCTTCACGATTAGTGACTCAAATTTACATTAATCATCGGGCAAACATTCATATGTAGTATTTATAAAAACATTTGCCATTAAATTTCTTTCAGGTATTAAACATTTCATTAATTAATTCGATCCGTCAAGGAATAACTAATTTATAAATGATATTTTATACATACTCAACTTCAGTACTTATTATACTATAAGACGATTATATGAAGGTGTTAAAGAGTGGATTTTTCAAATATCAATGATATTATCTTACGAATTGTTGCACAGAAGAAAAATAACAAAACATGTATTATATTTGTAACCAAGACAAACTATTTTCTAATACTCCGAAAAAAAAACGTACACTTGATTTTGATTTGATTGAGGTTGCATGTAGGAATTATAACGTAAAATGAATGAAATAAGGTACTTAAAATTCAGCTATGTAATAACTGCTGGTCAAACTGAACGCTAAACATATTCAAGTACAATTTGACTACGTGTATAATTTATAAACTCTTATGAGTTAAATAACACTCAAAACTATAGATTGGAGGATATGAAAGTTTTTTTTTTTCATTACATGTGTTGCCGTGATAACAAGAAGACTTTGTTTTAACAAGTAGTAATAAACATATGTATATTAATAGACAATGCACATGTATATACATAACTGCAATTAATTTTTCTATCTCGAATGCTCTTTGTCAACCATTTTGAGTTTACGATTTTATCTGGTGTTTGAATGAAATGATATGTCTTTTGTTTCCCTTAGATTGATGTGACATTTTCCTTATCAACGCGGTTAGGCACCCTAAAATGTATGGTTGTGTTTGTATAAGTATTTACAATGTTCAAGACATGGTTAAACCTCACTTGCTGATTTCTATCGTCGGTTGTCAATATCTAAAGAATACATATTTGACCAGTAGGATTCATAGTTTCTGTTGGCCATCAAGACCATGAATGACAATTGTGCAACCTGATATGATACAGAGTCAGAAACATAATACAATTATTATCTTTTCGTGATATTTTATTATTTGGAAATTCTATAAATGAATATCGAATTTGAATTATTTTTACCGACAATGCTATAAGCAGTAATATCATTTGATCTAATGAATTATATATATACTTACATTCAAGTATGTAACATACATCTTGACTGAATAGTTTGCCCTTTAAACTCAATTATAGAGTTCAAAATTATTTTTGTCGCATGTGCAATACAATTATTCTTTCCTAAATGCTGTACTTCCATCTTATTCGTTGGTATGACACCTCCAATTTTTCAGTTGCAATATTTTTATCAATTTGTACTCCGACTGAAATTGTTACAAGTGTATCAGAGGATGCCACAATGTATGTATTTAACCATACAACTAGATTAGGATTTCGTTCCAATATCACGATAAAACATGATAATGAATGCCCGTATTTAAGTTGTCTTTAATCACAATCTGTAATAACTGTTTACCATTGAGTCTGTTTTATAAAGCACATAGGCTGAAAGTTATTAAAAATAAAATATTTCTATTACAAAATTGAAGCCATATCAAACAGGCAACAAATTATTTATCATCCTGAAGTATGAACTCAGCAATCAAATCAGAGTATAAAGAGTCATCTGGCAAGTTTTCATGCATACTAATAATCTTAGAGGTAATAACTCATTTTTATATATATTGACCACAGATCGTTTTCTGATCCCTTGTTTATATCCCAAAACGTCATATTTGTATTTCCTTTAAATTGTGATTCACGTGTTACTGTATAAGCACAATCATTCATCCATAACCAAAATGGTTTGATACTTTGATAAAATTTTGTCCATGGCTTAAGATGGATTCATAATTTTGTGCTGTGTTCATTATGTTCCGGTGTAATATCCATTATCATAGTTCATGACACTGGCATATATGAGGCCAATAATGTAATAAATTGTAGGAATGTCAGACAGTAGACGACTTAAACATCCAGTATAGAACGCCACACTCTGTATGTGAAAGTATGTCATATATTTATTTTGAATAAAGATTTTTTTTAACATTCTCCAACAATGATTTGCGTCCTGTGAACGTTGCCTTTGCCTTGTTGAACTCGTCTTTTATTCATATTCATACAGCCATGAATGCCAGGGTTGACCTTGATTTCACTGGTCGCAATGACAAAATTGGCTCTGATATCATTAGATAAATTCGGAATTAAACGTGGCATAGTATGCATTGTTATCCGATAATAGCAAAGTATACATAATTATTGTTTAATACTGCATGTCACATTTGTACATTATTTGAATAAATAAATACAAACTGTTGTGGAAAAAAATAATAATTTACTTGAAGTATGCAATAGTGTCATTCTATCTCTATTTCCATCTTAAATGATGTCACTTCTGAAGATTCAAGTGTTTTATTTTCATCTATCAGTCTGGAAACATAGGGACAACGCATAAACTACAACGCAGGCTTGTTATAAAGCCATATGACAAAAACGATCATACACTAGTCTAAAAACTAGCAGCATGACGTCATTTGCGCTATAAAATATAGCGATATCAGTGTTATACTATAATTTTATGCATGCCAACAAAAAGTTATTATTATTACTTACTGTTAAATGGTACCTTGCCCAATAGTTTTTAATTATTCTTTATTATTATTTACACTATAATTGACTTTTCAGTCATTGAAACCAACAATAGTGTGGCAAAAATCTACAATATTAAATAAAACAGTACTTGCAATAACCTTTTTTTAAGATGTTTAACTTCAAGACAAATACATATTCATTTAGTGTGTATTGCCTGGTTTTAAAAGTAATTTACTAGACCGTCATAACATATGGATTCAGGGTTATTTTAAGGAACTTTATTCCTATGTGTATACATGAGACGTGGAAGTGCTAATGATTGCACGTCTATTTGATAATATATCAGATATTTCACTGGCTCTCATTCCATTAGATAATTTCGTATGTGAACCACTTTGCATTGTTATCAAACAATAGCGAAGTATACATATTATTTAAGACTGCATGTCACATCTTACGAAAACTGTTGAGGGTAAGGATACTCACTTACTTGAAGTATGCACAGTTGTCTATTTTCATCTTGAGTAATGTCACTTTTGAATTTTCAAATGTTTCTTTTAATCTATCAATCTGGATATACGACGTAATGACTTTTATCGCATAAACAACAGCGCAGGTGTTTTATAAAGCCATGTGACATTTAAATTATAAAATATAGAGTAAAGCGCGCTTATGTAAGTGTAATACTACATACGTTTCAACATAAAGTTATTTTTAAGTGAAAGCCAATATCAAAATAGTTATTCTGGAAAAAACGGGATGAGCGAATTGTAGAAAATTTCACTCAAATTATTAATATAGACCAAAAGCTGATGATATAACATCTCGAAACAATATTCCCAGTCCTGTCATGTCAAAACAATTCTGTGAAGTCCATTTTAACTTACAACACAAACACTAAACAATTTGTTTTGCTATATTTAAACCGCATTTTCTATCTTTTTCGAACGTAATCTCTGGAAAATAAATCGCTCATCATGTAATCTAATAACGAAGGCATGATGTTAGAGGAGTGTCACGTGAACATTTTGTGTCATCACATTTAAGAAGGACAAAACACTAAAACACTGAAGGCTTTCTAGGAATTAATTTCAAAATTCTCAATATCAGCCCACACAATATTAAAGTTGAGAATTCTATTTCTGTTAAAATAAATAATTCTAATAAAAATTCTTACATGACTTGCGGTTTAATTCGTGTAAATAACATAACAGACATAGCAGTGTTGACGTTAATCAACAGACACCACCTGCCTACTGCCTGGATGGTTGTTTCCTACGCATAGGATTTGCTATCGTTTGGTAAATAGGCTTTATATATTGCTTTTACCTGGTTTTATTTCCTGCGAATGCAGAATATTCATTTTATTTACTTATTATGTTTCCCCTGATAGTGTCACCTAATTTCAAAAAAAATTATAAATGGAAATTGCTTTGACAACTACTTCCAATGAAGTGAGTAATGTTAACGTGATAATGTGAATGATTTACCTTTAAAGATTTTCATGCGTTTTATATCATATTTTACGTTTTGGTTATTATTTTTATTGTTTATTTTTGTTCTTTGCTTTGGTTAACTTTTCATAAAAAACATGTGAAAATAACTTTACCTTTTCTTAATTATCTTCCTTTAAAGAATCAAGGAAACAAATAACAACAAATTTTTGACACGTTTTATTTTGATGTTTTAAATTTGTAGCAATTATACATCTGCCTTGTAAACTGTTGATATAAACGATTTAAGAATGTAGGAAAGGGCGTCTATCTGATCATTAACTACCTCATAAATGAAATATGATAACAGTAAATCGGTTGTTTAAATTGCTGATATAAACGTTTTAAGTATATGGGAAAGGGCGTCTATCTGATCATTAACTACCTCTAAAATGAAATATGATAACAGTAAATATGTTGTTTAATATTTCTGATCTTTCTTTGAGATTGTATAACTAATGTTCTGCGATATATGCATACACAGGCGCTAGTCACATAATCAAATATTTTACATAATCGGTCTATATATGTATATAAAGATATAAGGCCCCCAACGAAACAAAAACATCATGCAGAACAAACAAGAACAATGCTGAAAGAAACGACCAGATCACGGTTATCTCTTTCTGGTCGCCATCTGAAAGGATCAATCCAAGCGTTAAAGCTTTTTATTTCATTAAAATTCTTCAAATAGCAAAGAAATGAGTAAAAGTTTCAGAAAATGCCAATATTTTCAATCCATGTCGTTTTCGACGTCCAATCTATTCATGTATACAAACACGATTTCTGATCGATTTCTACGAAACAAATAGAAAACATCTAAAATTTCCTCATAAAATTCATAAACAAACTCTTTTTCTATCAATCTGCGAAGTCTAAATTGAACTAGAACCCTCTTTGTACGCAAATATTTAAAAAATATTGGTTGTAGAAGCGGAGGTCAAGTAAAGTGCGCCATTTGGAATTTGAAGTGACAGATAAATGAAGCAAAGAAATAGTATTATACGATTGGTCAATAGTATTCCGGTAATTATCTTAACCAATCAAATCCTTATATAATATTCAGAGCGGAACAGTATATACATGCGCTATACATGGCGATAAAACACTGTCACAAGCGAGATCCTTGTGTATTTTTTAATGAATTACGTACGAAGAGGGCATTTGATCAGTGAAGACTTCGCAGATCGATAGGAAAAGAGTTTGTTTATGGAAAGTACGTGGAAATTCTAGCCGTTTTTTTTGTTTTTTTCGTAAAAATCGATCAAAAATCGTGTTTGTATACATGAATGGACTGGACGTCGAAAACGACATGAACTGAAAATAATGGCATTTTGCGAAACTTTTTCCTATTTCTTTGCTATTTGATGGATTTTTATGAAATAAAAAGCGTTGGCACTTGGATTGATCCTTTCAGATGGCGACCAGAAAGAGATAACCGTGATCTGGTCGTTTATTGCAGCAGTGTTCTTGTTTGTTCTGCATGATGTTTTAGTTTCGTTGGGGGCCTTATATCTTTATATACATATATATATAGACCGATTATGTAAAATATTTGATTATGTGTCAAGCGCCTGTGTATGCATATGCTGCTCTATTGATGTAGGTACGTTTTTACATGGCTTATTAGTAAGAATATGTATCATATGTCCGTGTTTTATATTGATACACTCATTTTGTATTTCTGACCGATAAATGTTTTTTTCAGAGCATACATAGTTTGAAGATCCGAAATAATGATAGAAAGTTATAAAGGAATAATCTCAAAGGTCTATTTTAACTTGATACTGTTTAAGTAATATATTTTTGCACCTATAATGAAGTCTTAACACATTAAAATATAAAACAAAGTTTCTTTTGCATAATTAATTATATATATAATAATAATATTATATATCTATATGACTGTAAAACTGTATTGATATTGTAAGCAGATATACCAATTTTACGGTGTCCTTATCGTGCCATTTAGAATGTCGTCCGTCGCGTCTAAGGGTAGACACACGACAATGCGAAGTGACATCTCGACAATGCGAAGCGACGCTCGACAACGCGAAGCGATATGCGACAATGCGAAGCGACGCTCGACAGTGTCAAACGATATGTCGCACTGTCGCCTAGAAATGTCGCGGTAAAAAAGGGCGACATTTAAGAAATGTCGCTTCGCGTTGTCGAGTGTCGCTTCGCATTGTCGAGCGTCGCTTCGCGTTGTCGCGATGTCACTTCGCGTTGTCGCGATGTCACTTCGCGTTGTCGCATTGTCACTTCGCATTGTCGAGTGTCGAGGTTGGTAGAAGTGCATACCACGACACTCGACAATGCGAAACGACAACGCGACAATGCGATACGACGCTCGACAATGCGAAGTGACACTCGACATCGCGAAGCGACATTTTTAAAATGTCGAGTAAATGTCGCGTTATTTTTATGATTTTTACACCGCGACGCTCAACATTGCGAAGCGACACTCGACAATGCGAAGCGACACTCGACAACGCGAAGCGATACTCGACAACGCGAAGCGACACTCGACAATGCGAAGCGACATTTGGAATAATATCGTATCGCATTGTCGTGCGTCTACCGGTGCTTGGTCAGAATTTACTAACTCACCGACAAACGGTGCGATCATGGAAGGGGTCGCACTAAACTGCTGACGAATTAGCTGACGATATAGAATATATAGGAAACTGCTGACCAGTTAAACAAAGAAGGATTATCGAAAACTGCTGACCAGTTACACAAAGAAGGGAAACATTGAAGGTGTCAAATTGCCTTTGGTGATATTACAGGCGAGGTCGAGAAATACTTGATAAAATGTTTTTTCAAGATGTCAATATTACAAATGATACATATTAATTATAAAAAATTCAATTGATATATACTGTATATTTCTCAATTTATTTTGATATAATATTTTATTTAAGTACCTTAATGAATTTTCTTCAACGTGTTATATATTGGTTAAAATTTTAAAAATGTAGTCAAAATATGATGTACGAAAAATCATAATTTGTTTCAAGTATGTATAAAACTTTAATACACTTGTTACTATATATAGTAACAAAATTGCCTATGATTTCAACTGATTATGAGTGTCACGTGACCTATTATGAGTTTGCGGCCCGGGGCCGAGAACTAGTTATCAGCCCGCAGAACATGTACACGTGCACAAACTGAAACAATGACGTCATATTTTACGTCATCAAACAGTTAACTGTAAAATTGAAAGTAGGTTGTCAGCACGAATCGCTTTATTTTTATTATGAGAGCTTAAGCGTATTTGTACAAACACATTTTTGTTACTATTGAAATTTGAAGAAATAATACGTCAAATTTATTCCGAAAAAAATGAAAATAAAACTTGCTTCTAGATTCTACTGCTTTGAACACACAAACAGTAAACATCTCTGTACAGAACAGTAGAAGAGTAGACAAGAATTTCAACGAAAGAACTTGGTTTGTTTTTTTTTCTTTTCTTTTTTTTAAATGCTACTATTAGATCATCCAAGTGTATTAAAGACATTAATACACGTCAGAGTAGGGCCGGAAGGCTAAAGCCCTCGGGTCCATTATTCATTTTGCGGGCCGATTATCACCTTCCGGCCCTCACCTGCCGTGTATTAACCTCTTAATGCATCATAGGTTAAAATATATACATGTACATATACAAAATATAATTATTATGTCGTATTTAGTGCAAATATGAAATAAAGTGATTTATCACACACCCGTGCCGATTTTGCGACTCCGTAAATATGGTATTGCACGGCCGTGCATATATTTTGACGTGACGTCATTAGCGTTATACAAACATAGTGTAATGACGCGCTAAATGTTAGCGTTATACTATAGGCGCGTCAATGAAAAATGACTCTTATTTCTCTTTAAACGGTCTTTATTTTGGGTATGTGATAAATAGAATATTAAATTCGTGTAAGTTCATTACTGAATTTATTGCACTCGTTGAATAAAATAATATTATGCTCGCCAGAGGCTCGCATAATATAATTTTATTCAACTCGTGCAATAAATTCAGTATTGAACTTACACTCATTCAATATCCTCTATTTCTGTTTCCTTATTTGTTGTTCGTATAATTGTATAAGTAATATTGAACAAAAATTAATAATGTGCTAATTGTTATAGTTAATAAGCTTTTATTACATTATAAACAACATGTTTCCACAGATATCCATTAAACTGATAATTTATCGAGATCGATATGTCCCAAGGTCATATTAAAATCGATTTCACACGCGACGTGTCATTCTTGATTTATCTATGACAAAATACAATAAACAGTCAAAAATATGTTATTAAAATGCTGACCATATTGTAGAATCTGCTGAAAAGTTAGATATTAAAACAAATTATCATCCTAGGACAGTAACAGAGATAGTGATGACGTAAACAATCAAAACAAACGAAAGAAACAACGTACTGTCCTAGGATGATAATTTGGTCTTAACGGTACATGGGAAAGTCCAAAAACGGGGTTATCTGGATTATTATCCGATATCGTAAAAGTAAACACTTACAAATACTATATAGCATTATTCTTACAGTATCGTTTGCGTATAACCGTTATGGTTCTGTCGGTAGATCGAAATTATTTGTAACTTTTAGAGTTTTGTTCTCATAGGTTCGAACCCCAAGTAGTGCCATTTTATAACCACAGGTTTTTCTTCTTGCTCTGTTTTTTTATCATTATAATTATTCATTTATTTTCGTTTTCCTTTTTGTTTTCTTCTTATGATATATATTTTATAGTATATATTTATTTTTTATTTCTATTCTTTTTTCTTTTTGTATTTTTTGATCACAGTGAAATAAAATATTCGAACTCATATTCATGTATGCATAAAACCGGTCAAACAATGACTGTTCTGAGGTAAAAAAAAAATGTACCAGGAGTCGAACTTCTGTCTGTACGGATAAACTCATTACTGACACGGTTGCTCTACCTGCTGCGCTAACAAGACATATGATAACATGTAGTTTTATTTTCATTTTTATAGATTGTGGCATTGATCTGCCTAACCTATTTTTCGCATTGTTATTGGTCTTTGTTATGTAAACAAAGGCTCAAGTTATCATCCTAGGACAGTAGTGACATATTTGTATACGATACACCAACAGTAAGTAAAATAAATAGTGAAATGAGTACTAATGGAACTTTTCAACAATCATTTACTGGACAATTATTGCAGTCACCTCCGTATCAGTATAATCAACAATATCTTGGTCCACTACCGCCAGGTACACCAATGATGAATCAAGGTACAAACCAAACTCCACCATGGGCTATAGCTATGATGGAAACTATGAACTCCCGTCTTGATAAGATCGACTCCCGACTTGATAAAATTGACAATATTGAAAAAGTAGTAAACTCAATGTGCTTGAAACTCAATGATCTAGATATTAAGGTAAAAAGTATAGAGTCGCGAGTTTGCGATGTAGAAAACAACAGTACATTTATCAGTGAAAAGTATGATAAGCAAACAACAGAATTAGCGTCAACTAAAGATAGTGTAAAGACCATGCAAAATCATGTGACACGTTAAATTCTACAATCAAAACATTAAGTAAAACCCAGGAAGAACTTAGAACACGCATCTTGGACAACGAATTTAGAAATATGAAGGACAATCTAATATTTTATGGCTTACCGGAAGTACATACCACATCACCGGAAGCATCCATGTTATTAACAAGTTCCTCTACAAATAACACTGACCAAAATATTAATGTTTCGCCACAAACATATGATACAGCAACAGACCCTAATTCATGTGCCTCTATTGTAAAAGAATTTATTAAAAATACATTAAAAATCAGTACTGAGATAGAGTTTGATAGAGCCCATCGCCTTGGTACACTAACCAAACCCGAAAATCCAAGACCGATTGTTGTGAAATTTCACAAGTATAGTCACAGAGAAATAGAAAGGAATACAGCTTTCCATATGAAGGATGTCCTTAAGCAACATAGATATGGTGTTGGAGTACAAATACCCAAAGAGTGGCGAGATGCCATGAATGCTATGAGGCCAGAAAAGCATTAAATAGAGCAAGAAATGTATTTTTGAGAAATAGAACGAACGAGAATAAAAGCATTTTCATAAATAAAAGAAAGGTATATAAGAATATAAAACTTAGATGTAAACGTTTATTCAAAAAGACAGAGGGGAAACGAGTGTCAAAATTAGCAAAATGTAACCCAAAGTCTTTTTGGAGAAATGTGAGAACACAATACAGGCAACCTACTATAGAAAATAGAAACATAAGTATTGATGATATGTATATACATTTTAATAGTTTGTACGGTTCTACACCACTGTATGATCATGAAAATAATGATGTACATAATGATTACATACATGATAATGATTTAGATGTTGAATTTACATCGATGGAGATAAAAAATGCAATATTTTCGCAAAACAATTCCAAATGCCCAGGTACTGACCATCTGATTGCAGAAGTATTTAAAAATTCAATTGATATAATTTGTCCATTTCTCACACGCTTTCATAATAAAATATTTAATGATGGCGTATTTCCTGAATGCTGGGGAGAAGGTATTATAGTACCAATTTTTAAAGGTGGAGCTCATGAAGCAAAAAACTTTCGCGGAATTACCTTAAATAATATTTTGTCCAAAATATACTCAAAATTATTTAATTTTATCCATGAAATATGGTGCTATATCAGTCAAATATATTTCATATTTTTAAAAAATAAATATGAAATAAAAATATGAAAGTGGGCGGAGTTAAAACTCATATTTATTTTAAGGGACTTCTTTCGCCATTTTGTTTGAAAAATCTGATAAATAAAAAACAACTTTTTGTTGAATTTTGCTTTGAAAACTATCTAGAATGATAGAAAATGGTCTAACTAAGAAAATTAATCCGAACACCAATATCTTAAATTCAGTTATTAACGCTATACAGACGTTTAAACAGTTGTTTACGTGACGTCACAATGTAGCGCCAAATATATCGCGTGCAAAACAAGACGCAATAATATATTACTGCGCGCTGTACAATTGCAGTTGCGTAGCAAGCAATAGGGTTTGTAACCATTTTTCTTTGATAATGAAATTAAATAAAAAGGTTATTTTTTCGTTTTTCGTGAAATATGGTATATATTTTCACTCAACATGATAAAATGCCACATATTTTCACTCGCCGTCCCGGCTCGTGAAAATATGTGGCATTTTATCATGTACAATATCCTCTTATTATTAGTTGATAGACTTATTAAATGGGCTGATAAACATGAAAAATTTATTGATAATCAATATGGTTTTCAAAGGAATAAGTCAACTATTGACTGTATTTTTGTTCTACATGCTATAATAACAAAGACTTTGTCGAGTAAGAAGAAACTCTATGTAGCATTTCTAGATTGGGAGAAAATGTTTGACCGTATTGATAGGGTTTTATTATGGAGAAAGTTACTGAATGAAAATATAAGTACAAAATAAGTGCAATCAAGTGCAATCAAGTCAATGTATGGTATTGTTAAATCTTTTGTTAAATATAAAAACATGCATTCTGATCTAATTAATTCTAAGATTGGAGTAAAACAAGGAGATCCAGCAAGTAGCATATTGTGTTTATTTTTTCTCAATGATATATTAAATAATATAAATAGGAACATTCCTGGTATTGTTAACATTGATGATATACAGGTATTTTTGTTGTTATTTGCAGACGACGCTGTAGTTTTCACACATGATCCAAATTCATTACAATCTATCTTGAATGATATAGAACATTATTGCAATATGTGGAATCTGAAATTAAATGTATCTAAAACAAAAGTAATGATTTTTGAAAATGGTAGACATACATCTTATGATTTCTTTTTGTATAACACTAGAATTGAAATTGTAGAATCTTTTAAATATTTAGGTGTGTATCTTTTTAAAAATGGGAACTGGAACAGAACTCAAAAATATATTGCGCAACATGCGTCATATTCACTACACAATCTATTTATTGTATGTAACCAGTTGGAACTTCCAGTTTCCCAAATGATAAGTTTATTTGATAGTATTGTTTTACCAACATTAAATTATGCTGCAGAAGTGTGGGGGCATCATGCTGGTCCGAACATAGAAATTATACATACAAAGTTTTGTAGAAGATTGTTATGTGTGAAACAATCAACCAATGTAGATGTGTTATATGGTGAACTTGGTCGTACACCAATGTCCATTCATAGAAAACTAATATTGATCAAATACTGGTTAAAACTTCTTAAACTTAATGAAAGAACTATATTGTATAAAATTTTTATTATGTTAAAAAACAGATGCCGACAATGGTGTAACTTATAGTGGTAAAAACTGGGCATATACTGTTAAGACTATTTTAGAGCAGACTGGCTTGTTTTATATGTTGGAAAATCAGTTTACTATACATATAGAATTTAGTATTATTAAACAACGAATTTTAGACATATTCTATCAAAGTTGGTATTCCTCAATTAATAACTCGTCTAGATTAGATACATATTGTTTATTTAAACATTCATTCGAATTTGAAAACTATTTGGATTTTATCGTTGAACCGAAATTTAGGGTAGCTTTATCCAAATTTCGTTCATCTTCTCATAGTTTGGCTATTGAACGTGGACGGCATAGAAATATACCAAGAAATGAAAGATTGTGTAGTAATTGTAATGCCGGTCTTATAGAAAATGAGTATCATTTTGTATTAATATGTTCTAAATTCCAGGACTTAAGATCAAAATATATAAAGAGATATTATTATACGTGGCCTACTAAACAGAAATTTGAATTTGTTAATCTCATATGTGCAAAATCAAAAGCAATAATTAATAATTTAGCAAAATATATATACTATGCAAACTTGCGAAATAACTAGTCATCTTTAATGCAGATACATATATTATATTATTGTGCTCTTCTGTAAACCATGTCTTTGTATAAAAAATTGTATTGCTATGGAACATGTTGTTTTAATGCAATAAAATATTTGTAGTTGTAGTTGTAGTTAGATATATAGGGAAACTGCTGACCAGTTAGATATATAGAGAAAAATATATTTTGCCGTGAAATTGTTACTCATTTTATAATGTATGCAAATTTTATATATTATATAAAATTATGTCGACAATTTATTAAGTAAAAACACTGCTGACCAATTTAATGTTAATTCAAATTGATTTAAGCCATAAAACTCTTATTATTCTATATGGTCAGCAAATTTAACGCTCTTTACATTCAGGCGAGAAAATGCTGACCAGTTAAACATACAGTAGAATCTGCTGACCAGTTAGATATATAGGGAAACTGCTGACCAGTTAGATATATAGAGAAAAATATATTTTGTCGTGAAATTTTAATTCATTTTATAATGTACGAAATTCAATATATTGTATAAAATTTTGTCGACATTTAATTAAGTAAAAACACTGCTGACCAATTTAATGTTAATTCAAATTGATTTAAGCCGTAAAACTCTCTTATTCTATATGGTCAGCAAATTTAACGCTCTTTACATTCAGGCGAGAAAATGCTGACCAGTTAAACATATATAGTAGAATCTGCTGACCAGTTAGATACGAGGGATGTCCGGAAAGTTCATATACATCTTCATTTTTTATTGTAAAACAATACATACGCTTTTTTGTCAGCATAAAAATACATATCTAGCGAACACATATTTATCAAAAATTACTGAACTGTGACTAACGTTTGTATTTTAAAAGTATTTACATACAACATATATACATAATCATGGAGCACTTTGACAACGTCAACGGCGTCAAATTAAATTCATGTTTACCAACTATTTAATTTCTTCCGATTTCAAAAGCCATCATGGTACCTGTCTGACGTATACTTAATACATGTTATTGCTTCATACATTTCATATTTAAAATTATTATTTAAAAATAAAGATTTCACTGGTTCCCATACTGTGTGTAAGATGTCTGCCTTTTTCAAAAAATGTTGTAACGCAATCTACGATATTTCAGCCATGCTACTTTTGGTCACTTCTGGAGCGTTTCTTATACAATATCCTGTCATCACCGCTTCTTTATCTTGTTTGACATTTATTCATTTAAACACAAGTTGCCTTTAACATTTCATGGTTAATTTTGTTTTAAAGGTAAAGATTATAATCTCAGTTGGCGCCATATTAGCGTTGCTATGAAGTTAAATATCATTACGTTGCTCCGTCCGTTAATTTGACGTCATTTTTGCAACACAAAATGTACACCTTCATTGCCTATAATCTACGGAATGCCGTTAGGGCCATCGCCTATGAATGGTTTGATCTGAAACGCGATACTCGACAGTACGATGATGAAAACGCGAAATCACGAAACTACGATGGTGAAAACGCGACAGTACGATGGTGAAAACACGATAGTTTGTCGCGTTTTCATCATCGTAGTATCGTACTGTCGCGTTTTCATCATCGTACTATCGCGTTTTCATCATCGTACTTTCGCGTTTTCACCATCGTAGTTTCGTGATTTCGCGTTTTCACCATCGTACTATCGACTATCGCGTTTCAGATCAACACATTCATAGGCGATGGCCCTAACGGCATTCCGTAATAATCGCCGTAAACAAGCTGTTTATTTACGTATGACATCATAATTTACACTGAATATCATGTTATACTATCCTATGATGTCACAAAATTAAAACGAGAGATTGCATTAAAATTACATCTTTTAGCAACTTTTTATTCGAGTAGCTATCATCATGAAATCAAAGTGCTCCGTGGTTCGTTGATCATGTTGCCATGGTGATCGGCGCTTTGCGAATATTACTTTTATCATGTTTTTTAATTTAGAAATATGTAGCAGATAAATACTTAAGTAAAGTATTAAATCATCATATTGATATGTCTGCTTAAAATAATTTTATAGCCTTGTCTACGAACTTTCCGGACAGCCCTCGTATATAGGGAAACTGCTGACCAGTTAGATATATAGAGAAAAATATATTTTGCCGTGAAATTGTAATTCATTTTTATTATGTATGCAAATTCAATTTATTTTATAAAATTATGTCGACATTTAATTAAGTAAAAAACACTGCTGACCAATTTAATGTTATTTCAAATTGATTTAAGCCGTAAAACTCTTCTTATTCTATATGGTTAGCAAATTTAACGCTCTTTACATTCAGGCGAGAAAATGCTGACCAGTTAAACATATACACATGTAGTAGAATCTGCTGACCAGTTAGATATATAGGGAAACTGCTGACCAGTTAGAAATATAGAAAAAAATATATTTTGTCGTGAAATTTTAATTCATTTTATAATGTACGAAATTCAATATATTGTATAAAATTTTGTCGACATTTAATTAAGTTAAAAACACTGCTGACTTATTTAATATTAATTCAAATTGCAATTATTGCTTTTGAAAATACATTTTTTTTCCGTTACAAGATTTTTCTATTGGAATATCACTAACAAGAGATTTTGATAAAACTCATAACATCATAATTCTTTATAAAACATTAATTCAAATTTTTGCATATCTTTAGAGGTATAAAAAGCTGTTTAATATATCCTTTTAAAATCACGGATTTATATTACATGTAGTAATGTAAATCCGTGTTAAAATGTATGATATTATGGTACTTTAAATGTATATATTAATTTAGTTTATAAACATAGTCATATAAATGCAAAAATTAAAAATATAATTAAAAGAATAAAAGTAATTTCCCATCTTTTTATTACCCCCTACGGCGTGTTTATATAACTTCACACCTTCAATGTTTCCCTTCTTTGTGTAACTGGTCAGCATTTTCCGATAATCCTTCTTTATTTAACTGGTCAGCAGTTTCCTATATATCTATATCGTCAGCTAATTCGTCAGCAGTTTAGTGCGACCCCTTCCATGATCGCACCGTTTGTCGGTGAGTTAGTAAATTCTGACCAAGCACCGGTAGACGCACGACAATGCGATACGATATTATTCCAAATGTCGCTTCGCATTGTCGAGTGTCGCTTCGCGTTGTCGAGTATCGCTTCGCGTTGTCGAGTGTCGCTTCGCATTGTCGAGTGTCGCTTCGCAATGTTGAGCGTCGCGGTGTAAAAATCATAAAAATGACAATGCGAAGCGACACTCGACAACGCGAAGCGACATTTCTTAAATGTCGCCCTTTTTTACCGCGACATTTCTAGGCGACAGTGCGACATATCGTTTGACACTGTCGAGCGTCGCTTCGCATTGTCGCATATCGCTTCGCGTTGTCGAGCGTCGCTTCGCATTGTCGCGATGTCACTTCGCATTGTCGTGTGTCTACCCTTAGACGCGACGGACGACATTCTAAATGGCACGATAAGGACACCGTACAATTTAAATAGTTTATTAACGCCCAAATTAAAAATAGTGGTCTAAAACATATGTTACCGGGGTTTGTTCCATAATATTAATAATAAAACAAACACGGAGTTCAATCACTGTATTCTTTAAGACTTTATTGCATCTAGGTGTAGAGACATAGTAAATCCACTTTACACTTTACATAGGCTCTGCAAATAAATTAAACATAACATATTTCCTATAAGGTTAAATTTATAACATACATACAATGCATAGAACAATGAAAACACTATATATCATAATCTTAATATCATAGAAGTAAATCATTGCCATTTATACATATGTCTCTATATTCTTTACAAACAATTATAATAAGCTATTAATTTAAGAATAAAATGAATACAAGATACATCAACATATTTTACACATACATGTCATGGTTATTATAAGTGGCTATGTTATCAGGTTCATCTGAACCAAAGTATAAAATAAGGCTACACTTACTGGTCTATGGGACCACTGCCCTTATATAGATAATAGATATAATTCTCTCTCCACACAACACTGCTTCCTCTCACTGTGATGTTAACTGCTGTAAACAATGTAATGATACATGCACAAGTGTGAAATAACAAGTTGGAAAACAGATCAGTCTGACCGGCATTTCCCTTTAATAAATAAACTAAACAACACGCGAAATACATAAATACATCAATTCAGCCATTGCACTATACCTTACTGAGATAGTACACCTTGAATAAACAAGATATGTTTGTAAAACATGTATGCCCCCTATCAGCAGCCAATTAGTCATGTGATAAGGTTATTATGCATGACGTCTGACCCAGTGATCAAACAATTAATAAGGGTTATAAAGTATCTACTGGTCATGACCTTGACCTTTGACCCCTTGACCCAAAACTCAATAGGGGTCATCTGCTGGTCACGACCTATCATCATACAAAGTTTGAAGTTCCTAGGCCTAGGCGTTTTTAGTAAATTGATCAGAAACCGTTTTTACCTACAAGGTCAATGTGACCTTGACCTTTGACCCCTTGACCCCAAAATCAATAGGGGTCATCTGCTGGTCATGACCAATCACCATGCCAAGTTTGAAGTTCTTAGGCCTAAGGGTTCTCTTATTATTGATCGGAAAACTGTTTAACATACAAGGTCAATATGACCTTGACCTTTGACCCCAAAATCAATAGGGGTCATCTGCTGGTCATGACCAATCACCATGCCAAGTTTGAAGTTTCTAGGCCGAAGCGTTCTTTAGTTATTGATCAGAAACCGTTTTTACTTACAAGGTCATTGTGACCTTGACCTTTGACGCCTTGATCCCAAAATCAATAGGAGTAATCTGCTGGTCATGACAAATCACCATACCAAGTTTGAAGTTCCTAGGCCTAAGCGTTCTTGAGTTTATTGATCAGAAACCGTTTTTACTTAAAAGGTCAATGTGACCTTGACCTTTGACCCCAAAATCAATAGGGGTCATCTGCTGGTCATGACCAATCACCATGCCAAGTTTGAAGTTTTTAGGCCGAAGCGTTCTTTAGTTATTGATCAGAAACCGTTTTTACTTACAAGGTCATTGTGACCTTGACCTTTGACCCCTTGATCCCAAAATCAATAGGAGTAATCTGCTGGTCATGACAAATCACCATACCAAGTTTGAAGTTCCTAGGCCTAAGCGTTCTTGAGTTATTGATCAGAAACTGTTTTTACTTAAAAGGTCAATGTGACCTTGACCTTTGACCCCTTCACCTAAAACTCAATAGGGGTCATCTGCTGGTCATGACCAATCATCACACAAAGTTTGAAGTTCCTAGGCCTAAGCGTTTTTAGTTAATTGATCGGAAACCGTTTTTACCTACAAGGTCAATGTGACCTTGACCTTTGACCCCTTGACCCCAAAATCAATAGGTCATCTGCTGGTCATGACCAATCACCATACCAAGTTTGAAGTTCCTAGGCATAAGGGTTAAGTTATTGATCCGAAAGCATTTTTACCTACAAGGTCAATGTGACCTTGACCTTTGACCCCTAGACCCCAAAATCAATAGGGGTCATCTACTGATCATGACCAATCACCATCTCAAGTTTGAAGTCCCTAGGCCTTAGGGTTCTTTCATTATTGATCGGAAACCGTTTTTACCTACAAGGTCAATGTGACCTTGACCTTTGACCCCTTAACGCCAAAATCAATAGGGGTCATCTGATTGGTCATAACCAATCACCATACCAAGTTTGAAGTTCCTAGGCCTAAGGGTTCTTTTGTTATTGATCAGAAACCGTTTTTAATTAAAAGGTCAATGTGACCTTGACCTTTGACCCCTTGACCCCAAAATCTATACGGGTCATCTACTGATCATGACCAATCACCATACCAAGTTTGAAGTTCCTAGGCCTTAAGGTTCTTTAGTTATTGATCGGAAACCGTTTTTACTTACAAGGTCAATGTGACCTTGACCTTTGACCCCTTGACCCCAAAATCAATAGGGGTCATCTACTGATCATGACCAATCACCATACCAAGTTTGAAGTTCCTAGGCCTTAAGGTTCTTTAGTTATTGATCGGAAACCGTTTTTGCTTTTAAGGTCAATGTGACCTTGACCTTTGACCCCTTGACCCCAAAATCAATAGGGGTCATCTACTGGTCATGACTAATCACCATACCAAGTTTGAAGTTCCTAGGCCTTAAGGTTCTTTAGTTATTGATCAGAAACTGTTTTTGCTTTCAAGGTCAATGTGACCTTGACCTTTGACCCCTTGACTCCAAAATCAATAGGGGTCATCTACTGGTCATGACCAATCACCATACCAAGTTTGAAGTTCCTAGGCCTTAAGGTTCTTTAGTTATTGATCGGAAACCGTTTTTGCTTTCAAGGTCAATGTGACCTTGACCTTTGACCCCTTGACCCCAAAATCAATAGGGGTCATCTGCTGGTCATGACCAATCACCATACCAAGTTTGAAGTTCCTAGGCCTAAGGGTTCTTTAGTTATCACTCGGAAACCATTTGGTCTACGGACCGACGGACCGACGGACCGACGGACCGACAAGTGCAAAGCAATATACCCCCTTTTTTTCAAAATGGGGGCATAATAAGTCAACAACCTCTCAAGGATAATAGAGATGAAAAACATCGAGAAATACAACCCACTTTAATTTTTCCGCCCCCAAGGTACAATTTAATGCGTCCCAAAAACGAAAAAACCATGAAAATCATGGGAATAAGAGGGATCACTTTTAAACCTGATTAACGGAAAAGGAAAAAACGAAAAAAAACCCGTAAAAAGGGGGAAAAAACAAGGAAAAAATTTAATCAAAGTTAAAAGGGAAAAAGGGTAGGGAAGTATTTAAATTACTAATAAAGGGGGAATATTTTTTAAAAAATGCCCCGGAAAAACCACCTCCCCCTTTTCGGGCCAAATGAGGGTTCTTTAATTTTTTTCTAAAACTAAAAAAAAGTTTTTAATTGGGGGAAATTTTTATACAATAACAACCCATAAAGCAGATATAAAATATATCTCCAGATATTTATGTAAAGAAATATTTTCTTCATATCACATATGTTGATATGTCTGAAAAAAAAATAATTGTTAACTTTTTGTAAACAGTAACTTCCTGAAAACAAAATACTTTGTAATTTCCTAAGCAATATGCTTTAAACATAGTTATTATATAGAAATAACTTTTGTCATCTTATCACTTCTCCCCCTCCTGTAAATTGTGTCCCTACAATTAAAATAAAAAAAAAACTTGTATTATGAGAATTAATTTTGTATCCTCAAAAAAAAATTAATAAAAACAATGATAAAAAAATCACTTAAATTTCGCTCACTGAACAAAAATATGTTCTATTTTATTACTGCCTCTAGTATTTTATTTGTCATGTCAGAATTCAATTGATTAAACACACCTGAATTCATAAGAATTCCCATTGTATTTAACCTGGTGTCTATTGGTCTTTTTTAATTTTTAAAAGAACTTTTTATGGTAAGCTTTAAAACCCAAATTTTGGGCTTTTTTCTACTTCTCTCAGATCGTTTTGGGTGTTTCCCAACAGGTATAATATATTTACATTTCTTTTGTTTCACTGCCCATTTCAATTTTTTTTTTTCTGTTTGACCAAAAAACTATTTTCCTTCATGTATTTTAAATGTTTACTGGGCACAGTATCTGTTTTTCCGGCAAAAAAAAATCCTCTGTATTTACTTTTCCGTTCTAAATTTCCCTTATATTTCTGAAAAATTTTAAAACCCTGGTCTTTGTTTTAACCGATACAAAATTTTCTTTTTACAAATTTTTTACTGGGGGCCGCCCCCCAACTTTGGGATCCCTTAAAAATATATTCCCCTACTTTTCTGGTCCCCTTCCTTTTTTCCTACCGTTTTAGATTTTACCTGTTTTTCACTATCTTTTTGGCAGAATTTTGCCCCCTTTGTTTTTAAACAAAATTTAATCTTAAAAATTTTTCCTTTACCTTTTTTTCCAAAAAGCCCCTTTTTTCCCCTTGGGTCTTTTGGGAAAAATTTGGAAAAACGGTTTGTTGACAAAATTCTCTTTTTTTTTTTGGATTGGAGGATCAATTGGTTCTAAATTTTCCAAAAGGAAAAAGTTTAATTTTGTGAAATTTCTTTTCATTTTTTCTTTCACTTTTTTTCAGTTTTTAAATTCATGAAAGAGGGAATATCGGGCGGGGTTTGGGTTTGGGAACGGGTTTAAATTTTCCTTTCTTCATATCTGTCCGAAATTTTAAAATGTTTACCATCCCCAAAAATGTTTAGAAATCTTAACAAGAATTTTAAAATTCCCCCTACATTTATTTTTGATGTTTTAAAGTTTTCCCTTATCAATGGACCTTTTGTTTTAGGGGGTCCAGTTTTTTTCCCTGTAACTTTTTGACAATATTTTGAGGTAAAAAATTTGGGCCATTCTTTTTTCCTTTTAGGTCTTGAATTTTATTATCTCAGTTTTGGGTTTTTTTTAATGCCCACACCGAATGCTTTTCAAACAATGAATCAATGGAAATTTTTGGGCTTTTTTCCAAAACCCAAAACCCTCAAAGGGTGAGATTTTTTGTTGTTTCATGTTTGGGAAAAATTTTTGAAAGGCGTTTATTTTAAAGATGTGATGTTTTTTTTTTAACCAACCCCTTGGGCCTTTTGGTCAGGTTCTAACGTACCAAGCATGTTTAGTAACGTCCGGTTAAATCTTTCGGAAAATGAATTCCCCATAGGGGGCCTTTTGGTGTTGCCCCCTAGGATTTTTTAAATTCCTTTTAAGTTAAAAAACCCTCTTTGATTTTCCCCGGGACTCAAAATTTTGCCCCTTTGTTTCTGATAAAATGGTTGTAGGAAATACCCATACTTTAAAATGAAGTTTTCATATAGGGGGAAATCAGTTTTTGTCTTGCTGTTTGGTTTTTTGTGGGCAAGGGCACGAAAAATTTTGGGGAAATTTTCTGTGATGATATTTATTTTGGTTTAATCCCCCTTTTTAAGGTTTCTAAAAAAAGGGGAAATCCATGAAAACTTTTCCCTAAAGGGGAAAACCCCTGGTTTTTGGAAAATTAACAAAGGGGGGACCCGGGGGAACAAAATTTGAAAGGATTTTCTTTCTTAAACAGCGGTTCAAACTCGATTTTGGTCCATTTTTTTCAAAACTAAAAGACATTTTTTGGCCTAAAAAAAATCTTTTTTTGAAAGTAAGAAAAAGTTTTTTTGCCCCTTCCGGGAAATGGCCCAACATTATTGTTTGAATTTTCCTTTTTGGTAATGCGGGGTTTTCTGTTAAAATTTTTTTTGGCAAAGAATTACTTTCCTTAAAATTAAATCCCCCGTGGTTTTTTTGGTTTTTCTCTATACAAAAACTCCTTTTTTATTTATTTTTTAAAATTTTTTAAAAGTTTTTTTCCCCTTTTTGGAAGTTACCCCTTTGTGATATATTTTTTTGTCAAATTGGGCCCAAAAGCCTTTTTTTGGTCTATTTGTTAGCTTTTAAAAGCCATTTTCCCCCAAAACGGGAATCCTTCTGCTTTTAAAAAATTAAAAATCCTTTCTTTTTACCCAATTTGAGAAAAAAAAGGGCTGTCCCTGGCCCATTCTGTTAAAATTCAATAAAAATTTTACAGGGGTTCTTATTTGGAAAAAATTGTTTTAATTGATGTTGTTTGAGAAAAAAAACCCCAAAAAAAATATTTGGCTTTTACTTTTTGGTCACCCCCAAATTTTTCCCAAATTTCCCCTTTAATAAAACCCTTTGAATTTTTTTTTTTCTTTAAAGGGGAAATTAATTTTTAAACCAATACTTTTTGGGGGCATTCTAAAATTCCAAATTCCGGGTCAATTTTTTAAATTCAAGCTAAAAAGGGGAATCAATTAAAAAATTTTGGGCAAGAGGGGAAATTTCCCAACTTTTGCCCTTGCAATAAATTTTTTGGCTTGGGTTTAAATAAAATTAGAAAGGGTTTAAATTTAATCCAACTCAATACGGTTAAAGGGTGTTATTTCAAAAATCAGAAATACCCCAGTAAATTTCCCCAATTTCAGGGGTCGGGAAAATTAAAGTTTAATTGCCAGCTATAGATTTTTTAAAAGGAATTTTTCCGATAAAACATTTTACTTGGGGTATCAAAACTGTTTAAAAAAATTGTTTTCCCTTTTGGGATATAAAACTGTCCTAAAAACCTTGTTTTTAAATTAAAAAATCAATATTTTAACTAAAAAAAGGTTTATAAAAAGCCCGGGATAAGAAAGTTAGGTTTGCAGATTTTAAAATTTTTTTTAAAACCCTTTTTTTAAAAAAAGAAAATTCTTTGTTTTCTCTGCCCCAATCCCAATTTCTTCGTCAGTGTATTTTTTTTTTTATTTTTCTTTTTAAAACGTTGCTTTGGAAGAAAAATTCAGTAAGTGGCTTAGAAAATTTTTGGAAAAATCCTTCTACTATCGTCTGAAATATCCTGAAAAAGAAAATACAAAGGGAAGGGAAGAAAACAAAAATCTGTTGGTCGGAAAAACCCAAAAAACTTTTTTAAATTTTTTAAATCGGGGGTCGGTTTTACCCTTTTTGCTCCAAAAACATGCCCCAAGAAAATTTGATTTTTTCCCCCTTTCAGAAAGGAAACATTTTTCGGGATAAGAATTTTTTAGTTTTAAATTTTGGGTTTTCCAAAGTCTGGTTAACAAAGATCTAACCCCTTTGGGAGGTGTTGTTTAAAAAATTTTTTCGGGGGAATAAGTAAGATAAATCTAAAAAAGGGATTAAAAACAAATTTTCATTTTTTTTATAACCCACCGAGGTTTCCCTCCATAAACCCTTTGGTTTGGGTTGTTTGGACTTTTTGCTTAGACCGAAAAGGCATTCTTTTTGTATTCTTAAAACCCCAAAGTGCTCCGGCTGTAAACGTTTTGCCTTTTCCTTATGTGTTTTCATATTCGATTTTAAAAAAATCCACTTTTTTAATCTATTGACTAAAGAGGGAACCATTTAACAAAAAATCAAAAAATTTCCCTAAAAAAATCTTGGAAAGGGCATATGAATTTTTAAACCCTGACTTTTTGTTAGGAAATTCTAAGTAAGGCGGAAAACATACGAAATTTTCCCCAAATTTTTTTCTTTCTGAAAGAAAAATATTTACGAAAAAAAGGTTTTTTTTGGACCTTTCCCCTTAAAATTTCCACAGATAAAAAATTTTCTAAATGTCTGGAACTTTTTTTCAACCATGGCGAGGGGGAATACTTTCTATGAGGTTCCCTTGAAAAGGAAATTTTTTTTCTTTTCAATAGGCCCGTTTTTCTGTTTTTTTATTTCAAATCACAAGGGGCCAAATATAAATTGTCATTTTTTGAAAAAATTCCCCTTGATGCCTTAAGTAAAAAGTTCTAATTGTTTTGGTTTCTTGTTTTTTTGTAAGGTTTTGTTTTAAATTATGAACTTCCTCAAAAATTTTTGGGCATCTTTTTTTTGTTGTTTCAAAAATTTCCCCCATTTTTACACCTCACCCTTACCAAAAAACAGGTTAAAAAGTTCCAAAAAATTATTTGTTTTTGGGGTTTGGAAACTTTTAAACCGGTGTTTGATGCCCAGAATTTGAAATTTCACTTGGGAAAAATTACCCTTTTTTTCCTTTGAACTGGAAAAAATGTAATCACTAAAAGGTGCCTATATCAATTTAATTTTTAAAAAATTGACTCCTTTTTTAATTTTTGGGTAGTAAAGCCAAATTTTGGTTTATAGTCAAATTTTTTAAAAAAAAGGGTAAAAACCTTTAAAAGTTTATTGATTCTTTTGGAACCTATATTTTAAATTGTTTTTTTTTTAAAAGCACTGGCGTAATTCATCCCAAATCGCAGGGTTTAAATTTTTTTTAAAAAGTTCCTTTTCTCTTACTATTTTATACAAGGAAAAGCTAGGTACCCGAGGGTTTTTGGGGGAAAGACTTCTTTTTGAAATAAAAATTGCCCAAATTTTTTCCTTAAAACCTTTATTTTAGTTCATTCATAATTTTTTTCCAATTAAAAAATTGGTTTTTTTTACATTTTGTAGTTTGAAATTTGGTGAAACCGAAAAAGACATTTTAGCTGAAGCTTTGGGAATTTTCCCTGGATGAAATCTAAAGGGTTTCCCAATGAAACCCAAGGGTAGGGAAAATTTAAATTCCGTCTCCCACATTCTACCTTAATTAGATCATTTTAAAGGGTTTTAAATTTCTTTTTGAAGAAAGATTTTCGTAAAAAAAAAAGATTTAGCAACTTACAAAAAACCCCTTCCTGTATCTATCAGTGCCTTGTATCAAAAGTTTTTTAATTTTTCAAAATCACTTCATTAAAATTTTCCCAACCCCCTTTAAATTGGGGATTTTGGGTTTTGAAGTTGTTATTGCCTTTTTTTGTCCCCCCAAAAAGAGGCATTTACAATTTTAAAAATGGGGGACAGTTTCTGTAAAAGTTTTTTTTTTTTTTTTTTTTTTGTTTTTTTTTTGGGTTTACAGTTGTAGAAAGTTCTAGCAAAAGGGGGTTGAGTGTTTTAATTGGGTTTTCCTGGGGTTCTTTAAAAAATCTCTTCCTCTTCCCTTTGGGGCCCTTTCTAAAAGGTTCGGGGAAACCCACCTAAAAATTTCCTCTCATTTCCCTCGACCACGTTCGTATTTCTTGAGTATGGTATTAAAAACTGAGTTTTTGGTTTTTTGTCCTTTTTTCAATTTTATCTATTTTTTTTTTTCATTTTTTTAAAAAGGGGTTCTTTTACTCTCACCAATTCTAAAGTATCCCCTTTTTTTAACGGGCCTGACATTTTGTTTTTAAAATTTTATTTTCTCTTTTTTTTTGCATTAAGTTCTTTTTCCATTTTCCCTGTTTTTCCCACTTTCAACATTTCCCAAATGGTCTTTTAAAATTTAAAAATTTAAAATTGCTCCTTTTTGTTTTAATTGGCTGTCCCCCAAATCCTTCAAAAATACACATCTGAGGGGTTTCTTTTTTAAAATACTTTCCCCCTTTTAATTTTTAGTGCTTGCAAAAAAAAAATCCCTTCTAATTCTTCCGGATAAAGTAAAATAAAGTCTCATTTTGTTCTTTTTGGGGCAGGCTTTGGGAAATTTTTTCAGTTACTCTCTTGCGTTTTCAATGCTCCTTTATCCCCCTTTTTAAAATTTTTTTTTAAACCACATCCTTCAATGTAGCATGAACACCCATTCGTCTTAGAATGTCTGCTGCACTACCTTTACAAGATCGTCGTATTCCTAGAAGTATTTGTTCTTCAGTATATGTTTCTTCTTGAAGACATCTTACTTCGTAGCGCCATGTTAAGAAGGAAACCTCTCCTTTACCAGGTTCTCCATAAAATTGTGAAATTTTAGGAAATTGATGACTATTTTTGGGTTTTTGGTGTTTTTCCAGAGGCTTCACTTTGTTTTTAAATTCAGTTTCCCGTAATTTTTTAATAAAAGACAAACAAAATTTCAGTTTTTTTAAAATTTTTGGGGGGTTTCACTTAAAACTGAAAGGGCTTCATGAAATGTTTCCCCAATATTTTAAAAATCATCTCCCTGTAAAATTTATCCCCCCATTTTCCCAATTTTAAAGTTGGCTTTAAATTGTCCTTTTACAAATAATTCAAAATTTATGCTGAAAGTACGGGGGATACAGGGATAAAAAAATTGTTCCTGTTTTGTCGTGTTAGCCCCATTAAATTTATAACTTAAATTCACAACTATTTTTCCCCGGTTGTTTATTTTGAATCTAAAATAAATCGGGTATTGAAAACCGAATTATTTTTACTATCTGTAAACACTGTTTATTTTAAATTTTTTTAAAAAAAAGATTTTATTTCTTTTCACTTGTTTTTCGGGATTTAGGTGGTTTTTTAAATTCCCCCAATCCATTTTCCCGTTAGTCCTTTAAAATTGTTTTAATTCAATATGAATACTCCAAATTGCGGGTCTTATATTCTTTTAACTTTTTTGTTATACTATTTTTTCCCGATCCCACCCCTTTGTATTCTTCATATAATTAATTCCAAAAAAATTATTTTCATTGTAATAAAAAAAAAGTTTTGGAAGGAAATGTAAACCCATTTTCCTTAAGAATTTAATTTAATTTCAGCGCGGGAACCAGTTTCTCTTTCATTTAACAATTAATATACAAATTCTTTTTAATTTTCCCCAATCATTTATCATTTTCCTTTTTTTTAAAAATAAAACCCTTAAAAGGTCTTTCACAACAAAGCTTGGGGCTTGTTTATATTTAGACCCTTGAGGCTTTTTCACAATTTAAAGCTTTGGGGCTTGTTTACAGTAAGCTTGGGGGCCCCTTTCACAAAAAAGCTTACTTTGCAAAAGTAGAGCTTGGGGGCTCTTTTTCTAAAAAAACTTGGGGGTTTTGTTCACAGTAGACCCTTGGGGTCTTTTCACAAAAAAAGCTTGAGGTTTTTCAAAGTAGAGCTTGAGGCCCCTTTTCCAAAAAATTAAAAATATTTTCTTTTTTTTATGAGGCCCCATTAAATAAATCACAATAATTTAAAAATTTGGGAGGGTTTTCTTTTTTTTAGAACAACAAAAAAATGATCAAAAAACCCTGATGAAAGAAGGGGTTTTTATTTAAAAAAACCCAGACATAAAAATAAATTAAATCCCAATTTTAATGGTTGATTTCCAAAAAAGTACCTAAAATTTTGTTTGATTTGTTAAATTTCTGACGAATACCTTTGCTTTAAAATTTCCTGTCTTTTAAGTTTTAAACTTAATACCCCCGGTTCTCTGTTAAAACACGCTATAAGAACAAATCGGTCCTGAAACTAATTTTCGTCAGTTTTTAAAAAAACCCGATTTCATATGCAAATTTAAAAACCAAAAAAAATTGGGGGGGAAAGGTTTATCACAAATTTAATAAAAATTTGGGTTCCGTTTAAAAAAATTCCCCAATGAAACGTAAACGCCAATCAAAAACTGACGGCACTGATAAACCAATAAAAAAATTTTCAAAGAAAAATTTAAAAGACAAACCCCAAAAAAATTTAAAAAAAATTTTTTAAAAGGGAAACGAAAAGGGTTTAAACGAATAAAAAATTGCTTGATGAACTAAATGGGTTACAATTTTTTAACAAATATTTCCCTTAATTTGTTTTGTACATGAATTTTTTTAAATACCACAAATCAAACAAATCTTTAAAATTTATAGTATCAGCCCTGTTAGAAAGATAGAAAATTTTGGAATATTAAATTAAGTCAAAAACATTGTAAACCCATCCCCAATTAGAAAATTTTGTAAAATTTTTTTTTCTTACAAAACCTTTTAACAAATTCAATCACTATTTTTTTTTTTTTAAAATTACAAAAAAAAAAAAAATTTGGGTATCAGATTTCTTAACAAATGTTTAAAGACAACCTCGATCTGTTTTTATATATTTGGGTGTCAAATCTTACTTCGTTAGAAACCTTTTATAAAATTTTCACTTTTTTTAAATCTTTTAAAATTTTATTTTTAAATGAAAAAATTTTAAATTTTTTATATTAGCTTTAAATGTTTTTTTAAATTTTAATAAAAATTAAAAAAAAAAAATGTTTTTTAATAAAAACAAAATTTCTTATTCTTTTAAAATTGAAAAAAATTTTCAGGGACTATAAAAATTGGTTCATTAAATACACTGATGCTATTATAATTTCTATTACTAACAGCAAATTTAATTTTTTAAAAAAATTAAAAAAGTACTGGAGTTTACTTAAATTAAAAAAATATTAAAAACTTACTACAAACCTAGATTACCCTTATTTAAAAACCTTCTTAAAAACCCCAAATTTAAATATTGTCAATTTTTCCCCAATTTTAACAATAGTTATAACAAAAACACCAAGGGGCCTGCTTCCCTTTTCCTTGGTCAGGGTTTTCTTTTGGGAAGTTAACTAGGAAAGAAAAGGGGGGCATGGGGATAAAAAAAATTTTTAAAAAAATTTAAAAAACAAATTTTTGTTGGGAAAATTTTTAAAAGTGAAAAATCCCTTTTTTCAATTTTGGGGTTTTAGAAACTCTGGGTTTGAAACAAAAAACACAAAAAACAGTTACTGAAGTTTTCAAAACTGGAAAAATTTTTTTTCACAAAAACCTTCATTTGTCAGTGAAAAATCTTTCGATAAAGATTAAATTAAAAGTTGATTTTCCTTTTTTCTTTTTTAAAAAACTTTAAGAAATTTAAAACTTTAAAATTTCTACAATTTAAAAAATAAACACTGTCGCATTTTTTGTATTACTGGTTTTCCCCTTTCAAAAATTTGCACAAATGGGGGTCCATTTTTTTTACCGGGGGGTTTGTTCCATAATATTAATAAAAAAAACAAACACGGAGTTCAATCACTTTTAATTTTTAAGACTTTATTGAACTAGGGGGAGGAGGACAAGAAATTTCCCCTTTACACTTTTAACATTAGGCTCTGCAAATTTAAAATTTAAAAAATTAACATTTTTTCCTATAAGGGGGAAAATTTAAAAACATACCTACAAAAGCATTAGAAAAAAAAATGAAACAAAAATAAAATCATAAATTTTTTAAAATTTTCATTAGAAGGTAATCATTGCCAAAAATTTTTCATATGTCTCTATATTCTTTTTTCCAAAACAATTAAAAAAATAAAGGGGATTTTAAAATTTTAAAAAATAAAATGAAAAACAAGATAATCAAATATTTTCACAACATGTCAAGGTTAATTAAAAAAGGGGGCTAAAAGTTAATCAGGTTTTCAATCTGAACCAAAGTATAAAAAAAGGCCCACCACTTACTGGTCATGGGGCCCCGCCCTTAAAAATAGATAATAGATATAATTTTTCTCTCTCCCAACACAAAACACTGTTCCTCTACCGTGAGGTTAACGCCCAAAAAAAATGTAATGAAAACATGCACAAGTTGGGGAAATAACAAGTTGGAAAACAGATCAGTCTGCCCGGGAAAATTTCCCCTTTTAATAAATAAACTAAAAAACCACCCCAAAAAACAAAATACATAAATTTTTCAGCCATTGCCACTTAATTAACCTTACTGAAAATGGGTACACCTTGAAAAAAATAAGTCCAACACCCCCCTTCAAGGATAAAAGAGAGGGAAAAAAACATGGGAAAAAATAAACCCCCCTTAAATCCCCGCGCCCAATTTTCAATTTTTTGCGTAAAAAAAACCCAAACCATGCCCATCATAGAAATTTTGGGGGAGGGATCAACGTGAAACGAAAAACGTAAACAAAAAATAACAAAAAAAACCCGTAAAAAACGTACAAAAAACAATTATCAAGTTACAGGAAAAAGGAGCGAAGTAGAAATTTAAACAAAATAACGGGGAATGGGGCAAAAAAAGCCCCCGTAACAATACAAAACCCCAACTGGTTTGCAACCTGGTTAAAAAATAAAAAAAAATAACTAAAAGGGTCCCTTTATATAATTGATGCCGCCCATCCCCCATTTCAATTTAAATTATTTTAAATTTTTTAAAAAAAGAAACTATAAAACCATCCCCTTTCTTCAAAAAGGGGTTTAAAAAAAAAAAATTCTTCCCTTTTTTCCCCCTTTGGAAAAAAAAAAAAAAACTTTTTGTTTTTTTTGGGGGTAAAAAAAGGGGGACAAGGAAAATACTCAAATCAGATATTACTATCAAAATTTTATTTCAAAATCTAAAATTTGGGCCCAAAAAATTAATAGTAAAATTTACATCTTTTTTTTTTTAACTTTTCTTTTTTAAATCAAACCATATTTTAGAGCCCAAAAATGCCCAATTTTTTTCTAAAAAATTTATTGCAAAACTTTTAAGCTAACCATCAAATTAGTTTTAGACATTGGGAAATAAGTTTTGCTTTTGCCATGGAAAAAATTTAAAAGTCTTAAGTGAAAATATGATGTCAATAAATTGGGGTTTTTTTGGGTTTATTTTTTCCTACAGGAAAAATTTGAATTAAATTTGGAAATTCTTTTATGCTATATTTTTAAATTATTCAGGGTAAAAGCCTTTTCATTCGACTTTAAATAAAAAATTAATCCATTATAATTTGTATGCATAACTCGATAAACATACTTCTTTGTGAATTTGGGAAGATTTCCTTTCTTTTAAAGGGAAAAAAAAGAAGAAAACCAAAAAAGCCAGTAATTTTTAAATCAACAATCCCAAGAGGCCTTTACCACCAAATTTTCCCCAAAACGAATAAGAATAAAATATGGAATCAACCCCCAAAAAATTAGGTTTTTTGATCGTAAAGACCCCCATAACAATTTCTTTGTTGGGCAAAGGAGGGCCCCCGTTTACCCTTTTTAAAAATATTGACAGGGCAAGATTTAAAGCCGTACATGGTTGGCTAATTAATCTTGAAAATAGTATAACGTGATTGGTTTTTTTCATTTTTCTCAATAACTATTCTTTAAAAGGGAAAAAGTTTTAAAAAAAAACATAAAAGGGGCAAACCAAAAATTCCCTTTCTAAACACGAAATATCTTTAAAAAAAATACTCGGGCGCGGGGGAAAAGGCCCTTTAAAATTGGGATGGGGTCTTTTGGATCCCCATGCTTTTCCGGGATCGTGGGCGTGAACTATTGGGCGTTTTCTATTTCGAATTTCATTT